>NW_007091571.1:171299-209996 GCF_000164805.1 Carlito syrichta
AAAAAAAAAAAAAAAAACACTAGTTTATATGTCATTGATAATTGAGGTGATTGCCAAAGGTGAGGGATAGAGAAAGGAAATTACAGGTTTCCTGTAACAAATCTATAACATTTAGACGATCAATAGAAAAGAAAACACGTCAAGGGAGATCAAAGCAAATAAGAAATTAGATAAAACAATCATGAAGTCAATATCTTTCTTATTTTTGATGCTTTCATATTTCAAATTAATCCAGTCCTCTTTGGATGGAGAGCATGGTTGGTTCCATGATCTTGCTATTGTAAACCATGCTGCGATAAACATATGTGTGCAGGTATCTTCTTTATAGAGTGATTTGAGTTCTTCAGGGTGCATTCCCAGTAGGGGGATTTGGGGGTCATACGGAAGGTCGATTTTTAGAGCTTTTAGGAATTGCCACACTGATATCCACAGAGGCTGTACTAGTTTACACTCCCACCAACAGTGTAGAAGTGCTCCCTTTTCACCACATCCACAAGGGTACCTACACAATGAATATTTGTATACCTACCCCTTAACTGTACCCCACAACTTTAAAATAAAAACAATAAAAAGAAAAATATTACAAATTAATGTGATTATATTAATTTTGGCTATACCAACGTTGGATATTATCTACTATTACCTCCCTTTGAAAGATAATGCTTGGGTCACATAACAATATTCATTCACATACTGTTAGCCTTTTTCTCTCGACTCAGTAATATTAGGATTTTTAATTTCTCTTTTGATTATTTGTATAACTTTGAGGGGTATTTTTGTTTTGATGTGGCTTATACTATTATTTTATCAAGCATAACAACATCTGCTGACACCTCATTCTGTAACTGAGGACATATTTCCTTCCTGCTCTCCACTGAATATTTGTGTCCTCCCATCCCAAATTCATGTTGAAACCCCGATCCCCAATATGACGCGACCTAACTAGGGTTAGATTATATGGTGAGGGTGTGGCTTTCATGATGGAATTAATGCCCTGGTAAAAAGAAGAAGAGTCTACAAGCACATTTTTCTCCACTTTATTAAGACATTGAGAAGACAGCCATCTTTGAACAAGGATGAGTGTCCTCACCAGCACTGAATATGCTGGCACTTGAGAAATAACTATCTGTTGTTAAAACTACCTGGTGTATGATATTTTGTTATCGTAGCCCAAACTGACTAAGACTCTTCCTGAAAACCACTTCCACATCTCTGTCATTTATATTTTAATATTATCAAATTTGAAAATAGCTTTATTCTGTTCTATGAGTTTTACTTAATCATTTCTGCTTTGCTTTTCACTTAATTATAAAATTTGAAATTCAGATTTTATATGATATTTAATACATAAACGTTCAAATTATTTGCTCTGATTATGTTTGTCTTCTATAACCTTTTCTCATGGAATTTCATATTGGCTTTGCATTTTCTTGCATTATTCACTTCCATCATTTCCTCAATTTCTTTTTTTTTTTTCAAATTCTGTAACACTAAGTATTATAGTAAATTTTTATATTGTATATGTGCATTTATTTTCAACAGAGGCCTCCTTTGTGAAGTCCTCCATCCTTATGCTCAAATTGGGTTGCTTTCCTTTGATGATTTTAGCACAGCAGTCATCTCAAGGAGCATCCTTCATTGCTTCCTTAGTTCCTTAGTTCCACTTCTTCCTCAATTTCCTTGCCCCCATGGTTTATTTTTTATTTAACTACAACATATTCTTAAGTTTTCAAAGAAATATTATGTTAATTATACAGTATGAGAACATGTCCTATTGACAATTTTTCTCTTTCTCCTTTTTCTGTAATTTTTCCTGGTTCTATCTTCCCCATTTTCTAATAAATTATTTTAATTCAACAATTGCAATTATAATATGTTAAAGCATAATTTTATCACTAGGTTTTTATTTTAATCCATGTTGTTTTTATTTTTATAGATATAATACCATCAAGTTTTTCTGAATATAACAGATTGGACTCACAAAAACCTTAAAATATTAATTTTTCAAAATCCAGGCAAAGTGTTTCTTCTATTACTCTACATGTCTTTTTATTCTCTGCTTCTTTGGGGGGTATAGTCTTATTTCTTTTTCATTGCAAAATTTTCTATTTGTTGGAAATCATATATAGTTTAAAATTTCATCCTTGATATGACAGCATCAACTTTCAATATATGAGGGGGACCCCAAAATACCTGAATTTATTTATTAAAAATGTGTATTTATTCATCTTCAAAATGCTCTCTGTTTGAGGCAGCATACCTAGTGAGGTGATTTTTCTACTGCTCAGAACAGTTTCTGAATTCATCAATTTTGATGGCTTTTAGTGCTTTTGCCATTTGTTTGTGTGTTTGACCTCTTCCACATTGGCAAAATTTTTCCCTAATAGGAGTTCTTTCATTCAGAAAAGTAAAAACAAGTTGCTGTGAGCAAGATCAGGTGAATAGGGTGGGTGAGGCACAGGGGGTCATGCCATCGGTGGCTCAGCCTGTAATCCCGCGCCTTTGGGAGGCTGAGGTGAGTGGATTGCCTGAGCTCGCGGGTTCGAGAACTGCCTGGGCAGCGAGACCTCATCTCTACAATAAATCAAAAAATTAGCCGGGTGTAGTAGCTCATGCCTGTAGTTCCAGCTACTTGGAAGGCTGAGGCGGAAGGATCGCCGGAGCCCGGCAGGTGAAGGCTGCGGCGGCCAGGAGCGGCCACTGCACTCCAGTCTGGGCAACAGAGTGAGACTCCAACTCAAAAAAAAACCAACCAAACGAACAAAAAAAACTACTGAACACTCAGCAAGGTGTATTGTCATCGTGGAAGAACAAATGACTCACCTGTTTGCCACAACTCCAGACACTGCTTTAGCAAACTGTGATGTGACCTTCTCAAAACTTCCACAAAAAAAAACTCTGGTTGACTGTTTGATCCAGAGGAACAAATTCCAAGTGGACTATAAGGAGCTGCCCTCCAAAAGATAATTCCCTACTTTTGGGGATCCCCTCTCATACATCACTTTACAGGGCAAGAACTCATGGATAATTAACTGATTTTAAGTTACCTGAAGAAGAAAATCATATTGATCTATTTGAGGGAACGTGTCTATAAAACTAGTTGCAGAATGTTAGTGTCACATTGCATACTCTGCAGGACGTTTAGAAGAAGAATCTCAGAAGGGAGACAAATGAAGAGTTCTTGAAAAAGAAAATAGGCCAAACAAAACCCCAAGACCTCCTGCTGCAGCTATCCCGGCAGAAGTTACTCCTCAAATATCACGCAGAATAGAATACCAACGTATATTGTAGCATAAATTATTTCAGAACTGTCATCAAGCAAGAATTTTATTTATTTGATTTATTTATTTTAACTTTTAATTTTTTTGTTTTAAAGGTATGTAGTTGTATATCAGGGTTAGATATACAAATTATGTAGGTACCCTTGCTGATGAGGTGTGCCCCTCTCCCCTGGGAGTTTCTCTCAACTGCCAATCCCACTCCTCTTCCCTGGTAGTTTCCCACTACTGCCAATTCCTTTCATATAGTATTATGATCATTGTTCAAGGTTCGCTTATGAGTGAGAACATATGGTACTCTGTTCTTTGTTTCTGTGATCACTGAGTTTCATAGACTCCAAATCCATCCAAGTTGCTGCGAAGTTCATATGTTTGTCCTTTATAGCTGTATAATTTTCATTGTGTATAGGTACCCATATATCTTCTTTTGAATAGTGTCTATTCATATCATTTGCCCACTTTTTAATGGAGCTGTTTATTTATTTATTTTTTTCTTTTGGCACCTTTGAATTTCTTGTAGATCCTGAATGTTAGAACTTTGTCAGATATACAGTTGGCAATTTTTATTTTTCCATTCTGTGGGCTGTCTCCCTGCTCTCTTGATGGTTTATTTTGCTCTGCTGAAGCTTGTCAGTTTGATGAGGTCCCACTTTTCTAACTTATCTCTTATGATATGGTCACTTGGGGATTTGATCAGGAATTGGTTGCCAGTTCCAGTTTCATAAGGGTGTCTCCTGTGTTTTGTAAGATTCTTATAGTTCTAGGTTTTATGTTTAGCTCTTTGATTCATTTAGAGTTAATTTTTGTGTATGATAATAGGTAGGAAACCTGTTTCAATCTTCTGCCTGTGATCAACCAGGTTTCCCAGCACCATTTACTGAATAGGTTCTCCTCTCCCCCAGTGGTTGTTGTTGGAGGCTTTGTCAAAGATGAGTCGATTGAGAAATTGAGACTTTTCTTCCGCAATCTCTATCCTGTTTCATCGGGTCATATACTTGTTCTTGTACCAATACCAGGCTTTTTTGATTATTGTAGCCTTATAGTAAAGTTTGAAGTCTGAAAATGTGATACCTTCTGCTTTGTTTCTTTAGTTAAGGATTGTTTAGGCTATTTGTGTTTGTTTATGCTTCCATGTGAATTTCTGTATCATCATTTTCAGGTCTGAGAAGAATGATGTTGGTAACTTAATGGGTATTGCATTATGCTGGCCCTGGTAAATTTTTTCTTAAAAGGTCAGATAATAAATATTTTACTTTTGTAATTATGGAACTATTGGAACTACTTTGTTGTGACAGCAAGAAATCAGCCACAAAGAAGAGGTAAATAAATGGGCGTGATTTTGTTTTAATAAAACTTTATTTTCAAAGACAGGCAATTAGCTTTCTGGACTTAGTTTACTAATCCTGTAGAACTGGGGAATAAAAATACATATTCTGAGAGATTTGTTACATGTTTTTAGTGGTGTGCACACATTGAAGGAGAGTAAACCATATAAACAAACCATTTAAACCATATAAACAAACACATTTTGAGAGTAAAATTAAAACTTTAAATTAATTCATTTGTTGTCAAAATAAATTTTTCTAAAATAGGCAATTATAAGAACTAATTTCTGATTTTTTGGTATCACTCTTCAATTGTAATAGAAATAGCCCTTCTTTGTTCATCATTTAGTGACAAATATATTCTAGTTTTTTAAAACTATTTTTCAAAAAGCTAATTTTGTATTGAAGCACATCTAAAACTGTGATAGGTGCTTAGCTGGAAAGTTTTCCTATATGGAGAAAAAAAAAGTACTTGTAGAGTTTAACTGAGAATGCAGAATTAAGAAAGACAGGCACATTGAAGAAAATTTCTCTTCTGCAAAATTAACATATGCCAAGAACTATAGCAATCAGTCATTAATGTGGATATTTAAAAGCTGATATAACACATTCCCTACCCAACTCCTGCCCACTAAGATGGTCAATAAGTAGTATGCAGTTGAGAGGTGGAAATTATAAGAATCTTCTGGATGAAGACTCAGCATTGAGCTATTAATGAATATGGTTTGTAAGAAATCTTCTTACATCATACTGAGAGAGTATAGCAGGAGCTCACAGGAGTTAGAGGAATTGAGTCAAGATATTTCTTGTGGAAAATTCAAAGTTAGCAATTCTTCCATCATATCTGGTGGTGAACTAATATTTCCTGGGCTCAGTAAAGTCATTGAAAAGCAAAAATAGATTTCATGTTCCTCTAAAAAAAATGAACCTTAGAGAAATGGTCACAGAGAAAATAGTCAATAGAAAAATCATTTACTTATAATGTTGTAGAGTAAACTAATTTTTTTAAAAATGTGTTATATTTGAGACAAGCATGGTGTCTTATGCCTGTAATCTCAGAATTTTAGGAGGCCAAGGTGGATAGACATCTTGAGGCCAGGAGTTGGAGACCAGTCAAGTGACAAAACAAGACTTCTTATTTGCAAAAAAATAGAAAAATTTGCTAGGCATATTGGTTCACGCCTGTAGTTCCAGCTGCTTATGAGGCTGAGGCAGGAGGATCGCTTCAACCCAGGAGTTTGAAGCTGTCATGAGCTATGATTGGGCACTCCAGCCAGGGTGACAGAATGAGAACCTGTCCCTCCCCACTCCAAACTTGTTTTAGACCTGAAACTTTATATCTATAGGAAGTATTCATTATCAATAAGATACTACGAACAAGTCCGTGTGATGTAGCTTTATCATATTAGCTACAATGGGATTTTTTCCCAAATTGTTTGATAGTTGTTTGTTAATCTGAGATAATTTTAAACTGACATAGTGAATACTATCAAAAACTATAATTTTTCCCAAGAAACACACAATTATTGATAGCAATCATAATGATTGATCACAGTGCAATAAATTCATGTAGTGATTTAAAAAAACCTAAGGTAGAAGAAAATGGAATTTGTTTAACTATTACATACATATGGAGACAATAGTGAGGCTATAAATGGTTAGTTGCTGCAACTCCTAGAAAACTAAACTCATTCATAGATACTGGCTATTTCCTTCTCTTTTAGTTGCCTATTACTCTCAACTTACAATGTGGATTCAATCACCACATGCCCTGGACATACCATTTCTGCTGTTCTCCCTTTAAAACTCTGAATACTTTTAAAAATGAAATGGCTTTTTACCTCACTTTTTTTTCCTTCTTAACATTTTACGTTAAGAAAATATATGGATAATTAATTGCATCCATGAAATACAGCAATATGAGTGCAATTAGTGTTAACTGAGGGTTAAATAGTCATATCAAAAGCTCATTTACTATATGATATCTTAGATCCTTTAATATGCAGTTGAAATTGGTTAATTTAAAAAAGTATTGGTTTTATACTATATGCTCATATTAATTAAATTTTGAAATTCATTTCATTTGATTCCTTGTGATTATTATTTTGTCTAGGGGATAAACTGTCTTGATCATATTAATAATGAACTTATTTTCTGTAAAATGATTAAATATGGGAAAATATTAGTTAAAAAATTTGCTTTCGCAGTGTCTGGTCTGCTTTCCATGTAAAATCATAGTGGCTTCACTTCCCGTTTATAAAAATACAAAATTTGCCAGTGGGTACACAGGTATATGCTCCATGCTTAATATTTGGACTGACCGAATTTTTCTATACTGCATCCCGACACAAATGTCATTAAAAGTGTCATCTTACATTTCTATCTCAAGAAGTTGGTCCCATTTCTTTGACTTTGGCAGGCTTTTAACGAGAATAATAAATAACAAACAAGGGCACTTTCAGAGGAACATTAATTAGTTAGGAGACGGCTGGCCTTTCAAAGGGAAAAATGATGTTAATGTTTAATTACATAGTCCAAATAAAGATAAGAACTTAAATATCTAATTCAAAGAATTAAAATTTTAAGTTGCAAGGCACAGTCCAATATTGTTGATGATGATAAAAATATAAAGACTATTTTAAGTGTTCAATATGCAGGGCATGTATGATGACTCATTAAGCAGAGAAAGTTATTACTGCCCATTAAAGAATTAGCTTTCACATAAATGGAAAAGTTGATTAGTGCACCTTAGAGTGGCTGGATTCTAAAATTATAAAATTAATGAATGAATGAAATACTTAATTTCACACATAAATACCTGTGAAGACAAATTAATTGTTTTATATAATAAAATCATTTATTTTACATGTTGAATAAAATTCTAAATATAAAATCAATATAGTTTTTGACAGTATTCACTGTGTCAGTTTTGTAACAAAGATTATAACAGTACCATAGATTTAAAAAATTAATTTCAATGGAAATGTCTCAGATTATTGATGGTTGTATTACCATTGAAATAATAGCTTTGTACATATCAATTGAATAAGAAAAATTGAAATCCACATAGTCAAATTATGCTAATTAAGTATCTCAAATTTATATTTCAGAATTATATAAGGAGAAAGACAATGAAACATACTGATTAGATTTAACTACAAAGTAGTTAATAAGATTGTCACAATTATATAATAGTTTGTGAAATACATGGAGTAAACTATACACATTTTATCCATAATATAACACAGCACTCAATATAATACAATGCTGATCAGAATGTAAACTCTTTAATCTTCTAATTGTAATGGACAAAATCCAGCATAATATAGTATGTTATTATATTATACTTTCTTCTATTTAATGTCAAAGTACAAGGTCAAGATTTTGTGCTATAACATCTATACTAGTGCAAATCTAATAACTGAAAACACAGTATTGAAATATTGGCAACATTATTATTCATTCAAGTACAAATTTGTGTTTTGAAAAATTAATACACCCTTGATTTATTCGGTAAAATAAGAATAAAAATTCTTATTTTATAGAAGTGATATGAAGCATCCTAAGAAAATGACTTGATGGGCCATTGACTATATCTATATAATGAGATAGATGCTGGTATAGATTATATCTATAATATTAACAGCAATCTTAATAAAATATAATATGATTATTTTATTACCATCTCAAAGTTCTGCCTGGTTAAGCAGTTCCTCAGTTCCCATGAGATCATTTTTGAGATAATTGTATTTTTTTGGGGGGGAGTAACATTCTCATTAGATCAGACTGTGGACCCTAGTTGATTATTCTGCAAATCCTTTTTCAAACTGATGACTAAAAGAATTTTGTTCCTTCTTTTTCTATTCTATTCTATTCTATTCTATTACCTTGTGAAGTTAACCTACTATTTCTGTGCACTTATAAGTTATGAACAGTTATAGCATAAAATTATGGAATTAATGGGAGTACTATAGATTATGATTATTTTTAATCCACAGTGTACAATTTAAAAAGAAACCTGAAGAAATATTTTTGCAAACTTAAACTCATAGTAAATCATAAAAGAATTATCTTAATTGGAGCATGTTGTCAATGCAGATGAAACTGAAACTCAAAATTATAGCTGTAAAATTACATTAATACTCTGGTTGTTTCTCAGTGAATAAAGTGAATCTTCATCAGTCAGTGTTCTCATTAATATCAAGTGGAGTTGAATCAGATGCTTATTAGGAAGTGAGAGGCATTCTCTATCCAAAATCTTACACTTACAATAGGTACTGAATGTGATGTGCTAAATTTATATATACAAGGAGAAGCCAAAAAGTTACTTTTTTTATTAGAAGTGCTACCAACCAGATTCTTCATGGAAGTTCTCTGAATGTTTTCTTTCTTAAAATATAATTCTAAAAGGATATAGGTCAGAGGAAACATGAGAATGAGATTCTATTCGTTCTCCAGGACAGCTTTCCTAAATTACTGCTTCTGTTATAAAAGAGTAGATGAGAGTGCTACTTCTTAGCTGACGTTTCAAACACAACATAAAAAAAATGTGAATATATGTACTGAAAATATTTTTTATTTCTGAAGGAAAAGGAGAACTTTGATAAAAGTACAGCATGATAATTGTTTTATTATAACAGAATCTTTAAATAAATGTACTTATACTTAATTAAATATATTTATATCTAAATATAAGCATATGTACAATTATTTACCATTTGTAACCTGTATATTATGATATATGACACTTTTGCTTATATATATTTTATTTTAGCCTTAGAATGTTCTTATTTGATAATATATGAAAGAATTTATCCCTTAAAAAAGTGATTGTGACTGTGACAAATGTTCAAAACTAATTGTTAGGTAAAATTGGAAGATACTGACTATTCATCTAATATATAAACACTATTTTTTCATTATTTGTCATCATCTACTAAAACAAAAAAAAGAAAACAAGATTTTAAACACAGTACTGTATGTTTTAAATAGGTATCCCAAATATAAATGTTACATATTTATTTTTAAGACAAATATGCTATTTTTAAAAATGTCAGTTGATTAAATTTTTGATAATGCATTGACAGGTCACAAATAATTCCTGAGAGTGATTTCTGAGAAGAAGTGATTTCACTGGTTTGTGAGAAGAAATTGCTTTTCTTTTTTCTCTGAGTTTTATGAGTCTGAATAAAACTTGACATTCTAAAAAAATGTAAATAGAAAGAAATGGGCTGTGAGGTCAGATGTTCAAAGCCAAAATAGTAAATAAGCTAAGTGATGAAAATCTAAATTTACTTATACCTAACAGAATTTCTTATTGTAGGTAAAATTCAAAAGAAAAATTTACAGAGAAATCAATATACATATATGTATCATATATATATAATATATATATATTATTAGATAATTATGCCCAAATTTTAAGAGGTAGTGAAATCAACTTGAGGTTATCAAGTATACAAGTGCAAAACATATATATATATTAGACAATTATGCCCAAATATTAAGAGGTAGTGAAACCAACTTGAGGTTATCAAGTATACAAGTATAAGAAAAATATGTGCCTTATCATCATTATTTCTTGCCCTTGAGGTGCCTTTACTCATTTTTATCTTTCATTTCTTCATTCTGTTCCCTCTTTTTACATTATTATGATAGGACTGAAGGTTCCATGCCATTCTGTTAAAGTAAAAAAGAATAATAAAAGATGGCTAGAAAACAAAGGAGAGAGAAAGAAAAAAAATCTCAATAATTTATGTCATTGTTACTTTACTGATTAATTATTATTTTTTCCTTTATTGCTTGTTACATGAGAAAAAAATTATAGATAAATAATTCAAAGTAAATGTTTCCAGATGGCAATCGTTAAATGTGATGGTACCAGTGATAGTGTATAGGACTACATCAAAAACAGAATGCAGGCTGCTTTTTAAGTACCTCCTCCCCAGAGTAAATCTCCATATTCAAACTGAGGAGCAGGAACAAATTCTACTAAAAGTTATTGTGCTTGCATTACAAATGTTTGCTTTCATACAATGCACAAAAGAATGTGGGTGTGTGTTTTTCCCAGTTCACATATCATATTCACAATATCATTTAATGGAGTGGGGGTAGGATTTGCCTCAACTTCTACCATTTCACAAAACTTTCTAATGATCAGGCAGAATAGCATTTTCCACTTATTTTAAACTTTTAATGATCACTTTTCCCCTAATGCTTAGCGAAGCAGCTGTTTCTCCCTGAGACTGAAACTTATGCCAAGTTTAAAATGTTAATGTTGAACCATGTGCTCAAGCATTAAGTATGTCCAATTTCCAAACTGAAAGATCTTGGCAGCTCTCACTCACTAAATAAACTTAGATAGAAAGAGACTTGTAACACCAGAGAGAAGAAAAGGATTTTTAGCCACTTATATTCGTCTGGCTTGTGACATCCCTAAATGGCGAAGAATATTAAGAATCATTTTAATAATCTAATCTACAATTAGTGGAATATCGATCGCAATAGTCCGCCTAGATGGTTGGTCTTTAAATGAACAAAATTAGATTACTGGGCAGGCTGAAAAGATAGGGATAATTACAATCATAAATAAATTTGAAATACCAGGATGAGTTAGTGATATTATTTTTAAAAACAAGCAATAGTTTTAAATAAGTTAAACGTTTTTAATTAGGGTAATTTTGAGTAAATCACAGGAAAGACTTTTAAGTGTTTAAAATTCTTTTCACTTACAGAAAAAAACTCAACAGACGCCATGAAACTTATCTGATTATCTGTTGTGTCTTTCAAGTTTTATTCTTTAATGATCCTATTTTAAGTTTTTCTGCTTGATATATATTTCTTTGAATTGTAACACATGTATAGACTCATACAACCAAATTGCAAAATAAGGTACAAAACAATACCATTACCCCAAAAAACTTTCCTCATGCTATCCCTTATAAAATTTCATCAGCTCCATCCCATCCCTAAAATTAACATTCGTGTCTGTCTAATACTGATAGATCTGTGATTTCAAGAACATCACATAATGATACAATATGTGACCTTACAAAATTGACTCTGTATTTTCAGTATAAATCCTTGAAGGTGAACTCAAGTAATTGCATGTATCTACAGTTTATTGTCTTTTGGGGGATAGAATTCATTGTTTGGATGTAACTGACATTGTTTATCATCACTTGTTGAAGAAAATTTGGATTATTTCTAGTGTTTGGCGATGGTGAATAGTCTCTATAAAGATTCAAGAACATGTTATGTATGAACATATATTTTCATTTATCTAAGGCAGAACACCAGCAGTGGAATTGTATCATAACATTAAGAGAGAGGAGAAAATCCGTATTGGATCATTCAAGAAGCAGAATGGAGATGATAGAGGAAGCAGTCAGAAAAAAAAAAGTGAAAAATTTGGAGTAAAATTATTTACATCAGAGGAGTTCTTTTTTTGTTGTTGTTGTTTTGAGTCAGAGTCTCACTCTGTCACCCAGACTGGAGTGCAGTGGCCGCTCCCGGCCACCCCAGCCTCGACCTGCTGGGCTCCGGCGATCCTTCCGTCTCAGCCTTCCGAGCAGCCGGAATTACAGGCATGTGCTACCACACCCGGCTGATTTTTTGATTTATTGTAGAGAGGAGGTCTCGCTGCCCAGGCGGGTCTCGAACCCGCGGACTCAGGCAATCCACTCACCTCAGCCTCCCAAAGGCGCGGGATTACAGGCTGAGTCACCGAGCCCGGCTCAGAGGAGTTCTTGTTTTTGTTTTTTGTGTTGGAGTTTCACTCTGTCTCCCAGGCTGGAGTGCAGTGGCACGCTCATGGTCACCCCAGCGACGACCCACTGGTCTCCGTTGTTTCATCTGCCTCAGCCTTCCAAGCAGCCAGAACTACAGGTGTACGCTACCGCCCCAGGCTAATTTTTGATGTATTGTAGAGACAAAGTCTGGCTAAGTTGCCCAGGCTGGTCTCGAATCCGCAGGCTCAGGCAGTCCACTTGCCTCGGCCTCCCAAAGTGCTGGGATTACAGGCTAAGCCATCCAGACTGGCCCATCAGAGGTTTTTAATGAAGAATGAAATAGAAAACAATTGAGATGCCATAGCATCTGACACATGGAAAGATCTCCAAATGTTAGTTTCTATTGACATGTAGCAAATGCAAGATATCAATATTAACAAAAGATATTAAAATCAATTATTTCCCTAATTTTCACCAATTTAAAAATTAAACAAGCATCTGAAGGACTCTAAAACCTATCACTATAATACATACGATGCTTACTGTGTACTTTTTAATTTATTTTGATTTGGTTTTCGACAAACAGGAGACTCTGGTGGTCATTATTCTTAGGATCTATATGGCGGTATAGATGCAAAATACAATAAACTCTCTATTCTGTAAATTTGATATTGGCCCTTGTAAAATTTGGCAAATAAACAGTCTAGTATTAGATATATTTACTTTGGCAGACATCACGATCATTGTTATTAATAAATACATTGTTTTATTAAACGAGCTTTTTCCTGCTGTAGCTTGGTGGAGTTCTAACATTTCTATATATGTTCACCATCTTTCCCACTTTCACATGAAAGGCACTAAGTAACGTCCTTGTATATTTCCTAACAGTGTGGCAGCATATGTAATGTCTAGAAAGCCTGTCGGTATGTGTGCTCATTTAGTAAATGGAGAGCTTAGCATCATAATTATACTTAAAAAATAACATTTTACCAGTGTTTTGAATGACCGTGAGAAACTTGTCCACGGTGCTGTTCAGGTCAACGGTGTTTCTGAATGAACCATAGATTTGTAAAGAGACACCAAACATGGCTCCCTGTGTACAAGGATCATTTGAGAAGGCTTTCTTGCCACTAACATTTGCATGATAAATTTATGGACTCTGGCTTTACCAGCTTGATTGAACACATTGCATTTTGCTAAGAACAGCATGTGAACTAGCACAGTCAGCATCCATATACATCTGGGAAAACTGCAACTGTTAGAATTGTGCCATGGGACTGAAGACAAGAAAAGCTTTGTCAGCTGTCAGACATTTTCCTCAACTATCTGTTTTACAGGTAATGAATGAAAAGTGTTACTAATATTCAATGCACTATTTCATATATTACTCTTTAAACTTTGTTCCAAGGGTAAAGAGAGAGCGCGAAAAAAGGCATGGGATTAAGAGAAATATTCACTTTTTACTGCTAAGGAAGCAAGAAACAAAGAAAAATCATAAGCATAAAAAGTGGACCTGAGAAAGCAGCTGGAAGTGGGTTGGCACAGAGTACTGCTCTGTGGCAATGATTCACTTTAGAAAAGATCATTAGTTCCTCTGTCATCTGCGAAAAAAACAGAGGCAGGATATTCCCTAACAATGCATGTGTAAATTATCTGAAATAATTGAGTGATCTCACCCAGTTCTGAAAAGTTCAGGGAATTGTCCACAGGTAATTCCATCTGAGATTTAATTTTACTCCATTATTCACATTATTTAGACATAAGAATTTTTGTCTAAATGTTCTGAAATATTCACTTACCCTTTCCATTTAATTTCACAACGTATAAACTGCATTGAAACTGGGTTTTTAAAATCTAAGTTCAACAGTTATCATGACCCGTAAATGAGAATAACAACTTTGATAAGACAAGTAAAATAAAAGATGAAATAAAAAGAAAATCAAGCATGTATTTTCTTTGTTTCTGAAACAGGTCAGCTCTCGTGTTAATAATAAATAGGAATACTATGGTGTTACTGCAGAATTGGATAGGTCATTTTGAAAAACTATTTAGTAGTTTGATGTGGCCATTGAGACACGACTGATTTTGTTCCTGGACATTTGAATGCAACCTATAAAAGCAATCATTACACTTTCAGTTTCATTCTTTAGCTCCAGTGACTAGTCGGACTGCCTTAAAGTGCAATGAGTTGTGAGGATGGGTTAGGAATCAGGAATGTGTGAAGACTGAAAGAAACTATAGGGTTTACATAAGGCCAGATGCTCAATGCTAATATGAAATTTCAAGTTTCAGGTGAGGTTCAAGTTTGTAGTTGGGTCAGAAATGTCTGATATATGCTTGGCAATTAAATGAAACATTTTAAATTCATTTTTAAACATGCTCTTTTAACACTGGCATCACAGTTTGCTTTGCTGTGTATAACACTTTATTGTGTGCAACCATTACGTGACTGGCAAGTGTATGTGTTTTCCCAATATGCTTATGAATACCTTTGGCAAGGAGTTGATTTGTTACCCATTAGACTGGCTTGCTAGTGGTTGTACTCCCCTAGAATAAAGGTGTCATTTAAACCTATTGAAATGTCAGCAACTGATAATTCATAAAGGAAAACAGTTATGATCTTTGAGAGAAGGCACAACGACAAGTTATCAAAATCAATATTACAGTGCAATTCTGTTGAAAACGTGATCAGAAAAGAGAAACAAAATTGCTAGAGGGTCAAACCAGTCAGTACATCAATGAAGTCAAATCAGGAATCAACATTTGGAGAAACAAATTCAAAACTGATATAGTTCTAAATACAAAGCAGAAAAAATGAGGGCATTTGGACCAGGTATCTAGGTGCCAAACAGGAGAGGATGCAGATTAATTAGATTAAGAACAAACACTAGCTTTGTGACACTTTCTTCCCACAGAATGCATATCATACAGGTCTCTTCTTTCCATTAAAAACTCTTAACTGTATAGTAAAGCAAATGAATGGCCAGGTTGGCATGGAATACTTGCATGTTAACCAATGGCTTCTTAGGAACAGTATGTTTGTATAATATTAAAGGTCTTTCTTCACTGTTTTTATGAAATAAGTGTCTAGTAACCAGTCTACATTTGCAAACTCTTAGGATAAAGTGATCATAACATGTTATGGGTAGATTGCTAATTTGAGGCTAGTAAATCACTGTAAATATTAAAGTTCCTAACACTTTTTATTCTATCACTCTCTCTTTGTCTTTCCCTGCCTCTGTTTGTTTCTTCTCCTATTCCTCTTCCTCTTCCTCTTATTCCTCTTTTTTCTTCATTTTTGTCTTCTTCTCTGTGTCTTCCTCTTCTTGCAAAACTCACAATTCAGATTTAGGCTTCTGCTGCGACACATTATCTTTCAGCTTACTCGCTTTGGGAGTGACTTGTTAGTAGGGCCTATTCATGCTGTGGAAGAAGTAGCCTTGCTTTTAAAGCCTTGCAGGAACAAGATGCAAAGGAGAAACAAGTCTTCTCTTATCTGGGTAGAGTTGGTCTTCAAACCTCATATATACCTAGCCTAGTACACTGGAGTAGCAAATTATGGAGAAGTTTGAAAGGAATTACCTCAGTTATTATAACAAAAACCTTGTCTGGAATACTCCTTGAGATATATAGCTAATGCCTAAAATGGTAAATGTTGCATATTTTTCTAATCAGCAGAGATATTATTATCTCCATTTGATATATGTTGACTACTGAGTGAAATAGAGATGAGGTAGCACAAAATTACACGGATAGGATTTGGACCCAGACACAGAGTTTGAGAGTCCATTTTCATAATCCCCTTTTCCCACTGTCCAACTTTCATTTGATACTTACTAGATGTCCCACATTGTTTTTAATATTTTTCACATGTATTAATAGTTTAAATCCTCACAAACCCCTAATAAATGGCTGTTATTATTGTTCCTACTTTGCAGGTAAGTAAACTAAGACAGATACCCAGTATGCAACAGATTTAAGATATAAGCCAAGACAATTTGGCTTCAGAGTTTTGATTGTCTTAGCCTTTAAAAGTCTGGCAGAAATGTGGATTTGGTTTCTGAACAAATGAGAAAATATCTAATATGTACTTGGCACTGAATACTGAAATAAAGTCATACACTTCCTATCAAAGGAGCTCTTAGTCTAGTAAAAACAGTATTTATGTAGAACATTTGAAAAATGTTTTAGATGGGAAAAATCAGTCTTGAAATTGATATATGTGTTCTAGAAGGGATCATTGAGTACAATACCAGAACTTAGAGGTTAGAAAAAATATTTACCACATGTGCATTTTTGCATTTAGAAATAAAGCATAAGTATCTAATAAGTATCTTTATATCCACCCTAAAATTCCTTGGTGTAGCAGAAAACTTACAAGTGTAAGGAACTGTTGACACAAGTATTTTGAGAGCTGAAAACTTTGAATTAATCATTAATCTTATTTATAAAGAAAAATACAACTTTAAATTAATTTGTAAAAAATTTAAGTAACTTTTAAAATTTATTTTATAGCTTGTCAATTAAAAAGTTGAGTGTATATCTTAATCTATTTACTAATGAAGAAAATATCGATTGTTGGTCACCTTGAGGCCATCATTGCTTAAATAGTATATTTTATTTTTAGAGTTAATATTTATTTAAACTGTCTTCACTTAAAGATGTAAGCCACTGTAATTTTTAACAATAATTAGTTGACATAACTTCACTAATCTAGTATCCATCAACTCAAAAGTTTTAGAGATTTCCTTAAATTTAGATGCATATCTAAAATTGCTGTTTTTCTTTTTAAAAATAAAGAAAATAAATAATGTACTCTTGTAAAATCGCAACCAGAAACTTGATTTTTCATAATAATCTTAACTGGCAATGATTTTTGTTGGATTTAACTTCAGTGTTACAGAACTAAAAAGCATTTACGGGTTAATCAACTTTTTCCTACGGATCCATAAGCTTAGAGATTAATAAATCAGTTGAAACTTGTATCTCGTTGAAAAAAGATCTCATTGAGTGATGCAAATACCAGTAACTTCTAAAGCAATCATAATTTAACAACTACCATTATTTGTCCCTCACAGGACATCATGTAAGTAAAAGACTATTGTTCCTGTAGACAGGGGTGGCTTTTCCTAGAGGATACAGCTATTCAATTATCTGTTTCTGTTTTTTAATGTGGCTTTATGGTGGTATATATTCTATATTTAACATCTTAAAGTGTTTACACAATCTGCTTAGCAAATTTTTTAGAACCAATGTCAAAAGGCTGTTATCCATCTAAGGGCCTCTTATGTTTCAGGTGAGTTGGATATATTACCTCTGATAAGCAAGCAACCATGCTAGGTCAGAAAACTGAGTAGCACAGAGTTCACTAAAGTTTTAATCCAATTCTCAGTGATTTGAAAATCTGTACATGACATCTTATTGCTGCTCATAAAAGAGAGGTAAAATTTCCATATCTCTGTTCACAATTGAAAGTAATTAGAAAATAGATTAATTTCATAAAGTTGTTTATCAGATTTCATAAAAATGTGAGGATGCTAAGGTGGAGAAAATGCATACACTCACCTTTTCAGATTTATTTTAGTTTTGGAAAAGTTCAAAAATGATTACTAAAATAAATACTAAATATTATATCAAATAATGCTGCACTAGTTCTCTCTTTCTTTACAAAGAGAGATCAATTACCCAAACTATGTGTTATAAAGCTAGAAAGTTATTTATATACAAATTGTTTTGATGTTTCAATGTTAGCATGATGAAATATTGAGTTGTATTCTAATAAGCCTATAATGTTAATAAGATATCTAGCTTTTAGTCCTGCCTTTACCATAATTACATTATTAGACAACTCATTTAACATCCCTGGTCCTCATAGTTTGAAGTTCACTGTTTTGTGAAAATTTTCTCAATATATTAAATAATTACTCGTGAATATTTGGATTACTTTAGAAAATTTCTGGGCATTGAGACCAAAGGTGGTGAATCTTGATTTAAAATCTTTCTTACTGTTTTGTGTTTATTATTTGAATTACGCATGCAGTAATAGAAATCTGTTAACAAATGAATTCCCTGAGTCAGCCTTGTGTATTACAATTGCTATGACTGTCTACAAAACAGCAGATTACAGGACCAGGGTGTCTAAATCTTTGACTTTCACAACGGTCACATATTTGCAAGGGGGATATACATAAAGGACATATCAGGAATCTCTTATGACCAATATAGTTTAATCATTATCATACAGTGACAGGGATGGCAAAATTAGATGCATTCCGAGGCCATGCAGGTGGTGAGGAGACCAGGTGCATAACATTCAGAAGCGAAAGACCTGTGATGACCCAGGAAATACATGCTCCATGAAGATATTAAATGTAAAGTTTAAAATATTGTATCACTCAAATAAATTTTTTCTGCCACCTTTATTTTTTTTCCAAGGAGCTTTTCAATCATAACCCATTCTCTACATGAAATACTAAACTTGAGAACTTTTCAAATTGAATAGGGGCTTAAAATCTTACTTTTGTCCTTCGAAATTTAGATTTAGAGAAAATAGTCTAGTCAACCTCTTTACCCTAGACCAATGATATTGACTCTGTAAGTTGAATGAGACTGGGAATAACTTTTAAAAAACATACATATGTATAAAAACATCACGTGTGTGTGTGTGTGTGTGTGTGTGTGTGTGTGTGTGTGTGAGAATAACTCAAAGAAAAAAAGTTTTTCATCTCTCTCTCTCACACACACACACACACACACACACACACACACACACACTATTGCTTGGTATTTCACACTATTTTATATCCCTCAAGATTTCCTTGGATCTTGGAGAAATCTCTTCATGAACATGAGAGCTACTCTCAGGGTTAGGTGGCAAAAGGGTATAACTGAGGTCTTCTTATAGGCTAGAGTAAGTATGCTGAGTTATAATGTCTTGTCCGCCTGCTTATTCCTTTTCTTTTCTTCCTTCTCCTTGTCCTCCTTCTGATATTCCTCCTCTTCTCCTCTTCTTCTAATTTTACATTGTCTATATATAATTTTTCTTTCTGATGCCATTGAGTCCATTAATGTGTTCTAAGCGATTAATTTCCTTATACTCTAAGAAGCTATGTAGCATGTGGGAATTCCCGGAGTCCCCTATCCTGGGTTGGATATCTTTACTATTTTTATGGCATTTGTCGTTTACTTAATCTTTCTACAAATCATGTATTATTAATCTGCTAAAATAGCAACTGTAACTTGCTGTGGGGATTTTATAAATAAAAATTATTTGTCAATAACAAAAATTGTCCTTACAAAATTTGACTAAAAATTAAATAAGAAAATTGACCTATTGCTTCCAGTAAGCATCAGCCAGCTAATAAATTGTAGCTTCTATTTCTCTTATTGTTTTTATTAATAATAATATTTTCTGTATGGGCATAATGGTAAGATGAAACAAGGTGTGCTTTACTTCAAAGGATTTATTTTTATGTTGGTATTTCCTACTTGAGAACGAATGAAAATGTAAGTTATTGAATCTGACAATAAGCAATAGTATTTATATACAACCAGAATGAAAGATTCATTTGGATTCTAATATTAACAATACTGAATAACTGATATGAAATATTTATAGCTTCTAGTGGTAAAATGATGTTCTACAAGGCAACTTGGAGGGGTTTTTGAAAGGGCATGTTTTTGGCAGATGAATTTATCATAAGCTCTAATGAATATTTAATATGTCAGCAAAAGATCCAGCTCTAAATCTGCACGGTGGAATCAGTTTCCTAAGGCCACTTCAGTCACAACTGTCTTACACACCATCTCCTGGAACAGACCATGAAATGGGCTACTCAGGTAGAAGTTTTATTGTGGAGTGTTCTTGGGATAACACCAGTAAAGTAAGAAATGCAGGATTAGGCAGAGAGAGGATCTGACCACAATATGGTGACAATATAGGATTCTGCTGATTATTTTAGGAGTTCTGGAGATCAGATGGTTCTTCAACATTGTCCCAAATTTAGGCATGGTAGTTTGACTTCAGTTTCCCACCATCAGTCAACAGTCACCCCCAAGACGCATTCAGGCGATGGGAATAATTTTGAACTATGCAGTTCCTTGTGGTTGAGGGAAATTCCAGTTGAGTGATGAAATTGTAAAGGGTCTCTACACTAATAGTCCCATAAGTTGGGTAAATGAGTATCATGGAGGCCCTGAATAGGAAATCTGGAGAGGTTTTCATAATATCGATTACAAAACAATTTTAATATATTTATTAGGGTTAGTAATTTCTTCAAAAACGTGTTTACCAAAGGTAATAAATACATATCTTTGACATAGCTTAATAGAAAAATATTCAAAATCAAAATTGGAAAATATTTGTTTCTTATACAATGATACTATATCTGAAGTGGTTGGCAATATAATACAAATCTCTAAAAGATTTTTTTCCCCAAAGAGAGCCCCAGTGATGTACTACACTGTAATTAACACTGAAATTCTGGGAACTACTTTATCATTTCCAGGCACTATAGTTCCAAAGCTGGGAAGTGAACGCTGTACATAGGATGATTGATTTCCATGGATTACAACAGGCTCAAGTTCTCTTCATTATGCAAATTAATAAAATTCAAACTATACAAAATATAAATTAGTCATCGATGATTAATTCATCCATACTTGGGTACAGAGAGTCTGGGCTACTTAAGCTACACAGAGTTTTAACCTTCTCAATTTAGGAAGAAAAATTTGTGTGTCCATGTTCTGTCTTGTAGTTATAAATATATTTTAATTCTAGATTGAGAAAAATTGTAGGAAAACTCTGAAGCTTTCACATAGTGGAACAATAATTTAGACCATATGTATAACTTTTATGTTTAAAACAAGCAGAAGAACCTCCAATGAAGATTATTCTATAATATTATTTTAGGAACAGCATAAGAATACACTTTTTAAAATATTGCTATATGCAAATAAAACTATTGTTATTTTGTCTTAAGGATAAAATTTTTAAAATAAATAATAATAGAAGAACTTTGTAACAAATGTTTCCCAAACATTTACAATTAATACCCTTAGAGGTAGAGTAAAAGAAACATACTTCAACAATATAAAGATATAGCAGTTTAAAGTGGTCACCAAGCAAAGTATTTCTTGCTTCAACAATATACCCGGGGACTTTGCATTCTCCTCTAAACTGAGTTTAATATAAAGCAAATCCTATCACAGCTGTCTTCAAACTTTCTAGTGAAATGACCCTCCAGGAAGATGATCTTTGGTGTTAACCCCCGTCAAAATGACAGTTCCCCGAGTGGAGAAGTCAAATCCCAGAAAAAACATAGAAAACGTCGTTGAAAGTTAGTAAAAAATAAAATGTTGAGTGTTAAATTGTTCTCATCTATTGAAAAACATTTAAATTATTTTCTAAAACAAGACTATTCACAGGATTATTAGAATTTATGGCCTTTAGTATAATATGATGCTATCCTTCCCTAAGTAGACTTCGGTGAACTAGGATTATTCCTGTATGTTATTAACATGGATATTACAATCATCTCCACTTTGTGCTTAAGTTTCCATGAACTAAAACCTTTTTGAAGAAGATATTTCAGTTACCATCTATGCCTATGCCTATATTCTCATTCTGTCTCTCTTTCTCTCTCTCCCCCCACCTATCTATATTTTTAAAAAGTAGCAAGCTTATGAGACAGTGATATTGATAACCATACCGCAAGTAGAACTAAGGTTTATCTTTATTGGGTTCAGAAGGCCAGAAATTAAATCACGTTAGATTTAGCTCAGAACATACATACCCATAAAAGTTTGCTTGAATTTGATTATAAATAAAAACTGGAATAAGTATGTTAAGCAAACAATTTCCTGGACTGTTATTTCATCCATTCTATGCACCTCTAACAACCACATAACACAAAAGTCTTAAGATTCTAATTTTAAAAAATGAAATAGAAGATTGAAACTATTGTTTAGATAATTTAATTCAAAAGAAAACATCATTGTGTCAATTATTTGGTATTTCAAGAATAATGGGATCAGTATTCTCCATGATCAAGGATCCTGCTAAGTTTTGTATGTGCAATTTCTTGAAATACTAAACTGACCCAAACTATATAACTGGATAGAAAAGCTAATGTGAGAGTACAGTTAAAACTAAATTTTAATTTCAGATACTCAGAAAGTAGTATATAAATTTGAAAGATCTGTAAAATATTTATTTTCTTACAAAATTATAAAATAAAAATGTTTATATCTAAAGAAAATATACAATGGATTAATTTAGATTAATGAACATGCTCTAAATGTCTTGAAACTAAAATATTCTGTTCCCATTTATCACAACATATGATTTCTACTACTTTTGTGTATAGCTGATTATTGAAACAAAACTATTGTGTCCTCCTATATTTAGTTTCATTGTAACATTCAGGACATTCTTATCTTTTGGAAAATAATGTAAATATGATGCAAAATATATATATATGAGAATACTTGAAGAGTCTTATTTCTGTGCCTGTCATTTCTATAATAATGTAATACTATAAGAAAATGACTGATGGTACTGGGAAACTATGGTGGGGGAGGGGGATGGGATTAACAGTAGCAAATATCTGTCTGGGGCTGGGAAAACACCTCTTATCAACAGGGTGCCTGAATGAAACGTAATTGTACACCTAACCCTTAACTGTACCCCACAAAACCATAATAAAAAATACTGATTAATTATTTAAAAAAATTAAAAAAAAAGAAATATAAGGGAGAGTATTTTCCTTATAAGTATAGACATTAATACAATTGATTTTTTTTCCCTTTCACAATGATGCTTTTTCTTCATAAATGATTCCTACATAATGAACTATTTATCAATCTGCCCCATAATCTGTTTAGAGTTAAAGAGGAGCACAGCAACTATGCATCAGGTGCCAAGGGTAGAAAAACTCATTTCAGATCCTCTCCTGCAGTCTACAGCCTGGAGTTTACAGTTGGAAGACAAAGCTGGTTATGACCTGAATTTATATTCAACACTGTAGGATTTAGGAAACATGAGTTCAAGAATATTTTACTCTTACAATTGTGTACAATGTTTGTAGCCACGCTCCCATCCCTGGTAATATCAGGAAACAGACTTCAATTTCCATTCTACTTCTCCAAGTTCTCAGATCTTCTGCAAGTTCTCAGATCTTCTCACAGCTTAAACAAGAGAACAGTCTGCACCTATGCAAAGAGTGGGGTTTTGTGGAAACATCATGGGGTAGTAAGCAGAAGCATGCTGCTTTAGTTGTACCTCACTGGCTGTAAATCACAAACTGAACGCACATAGTAGGAGCTGGGTGACCACAAGAATTTCTACATTGGTAATGGAGGTTCAAAATAATGCCAGTTTATTTAAAGATTATTTAACTGAAAAGTATTTAATATTTTGCAAGGACTCAATTTTATATTTATATCTTTTTTTTTTTTTTTTTGAGTTGGAGTCTCACTCTGTCGCCCAGATTGGAGTGCAGTGACCGCTCCCAGCTACCGCATCCTCGACTTGCTGAGCTCCGGCGATCCTTTCGCCTCAGCCTTCCAAGTAGCTGGAACTACAGGCGCACACTACCACGCCCGGCT
Source organism: Carlito syrichta (assembly GCF_000164805.1). NCBI lineage: Eukaryota > Metazoa > Chordata > Mammalia > Primates > Tarsiidae > Carlito > Carlito syrichta. The sequence goes on from NW_007091571.1 coordinate 195,240, forward strand.
AATTTTTTGATTTATTGTAGAGATGAGGTCTCTCCAGGTTGCCCAGGCAGGTCTCGAACCCGCGGGCTCAGGCAATCCACTCACCTCAGCCTCCCAAAGCACGGAATTACAGGCTAAGCCACCGAACCCGGCTGAACTCAATAATTATTAACTGTGATCATGATCTTCTCTTTACCAACTTTCAATCAATAAATCATTTACATTTATTAAATCAAAGAATTTGAATCTTGCTTTTCTGAAACAAAAAAATTAAATTCTAATATTCTTAATATATACAGAGGGGACATCTCCCAGTAGATAAAGGTGTACGTATTTTTCCTACTCTTTCTCAAAACTATGCTGACATTCAGAAATAAAAATATACAGTATGTTATTAATCCAAAGATCAATTATGAATAAAGAGAGGTGAACTAAACATGCAACATTTATTTAAAAGGAAGGCATTCCATCATATTTTGCTGATGCTATATGAATATTGAAAGGAACCTTTTTCTACCCATTTACTGTTATGTTGCAGTAGCATAAAATTATACTACTATATGAAGGAAGGAAAACTTAAAGATGTGGAGGTAGATTTCTGATAACGCTGTGTGAATACCTAATGACAAACGAATGCCAATGAATTTCATTGTTCTGTTTTACCTCAAGGTCAGCAAATATTTTCTGTAATAATTTTATGCTACTATGGCAGAAACTTTGTCTTTTTGTGTGTAGCAAGTCATTTTATGTTTAGAAGAGTGACTTCTTAATAATTATACATTGTCAGGAGAGATAATTTTAAATAACAATATTTTTTGTTTAGAAAAGTATCTAGCAAATAGTAAATATATACATAGTATTAACTGCCTGTCATTATTTCTGAATACCTTCAATTTGCTTCCATTTTCTCATCTGTAAAAGGGGGACGATAATAATATCTACTTTATAGCAGCATTATGAGATAAAGTCATTGTAGGCAAAATTCTCCAAAAGTCAAAACTTTGTCTAGATCTTAGTATGCTCTTTATGCACATTATTTTAAAAATTTTTGTACCTTTTAAAAAATCTCATTGTGACTAAAACTGATTTTTTTTCTCTCTCTCTCCAAAATCTTATCTTTCTCCTGTGTTCCCAGTATGCTTGACATCTGTTAACTTTATTTACTGGTATGGATTTTAATAATGCCATGATTTTCCTTTGGGGACTCAAAATCCTCACCTTGATTATGTTTATTTCACCCATGACTCCATAAATGGCATGAGATTCAGAACTGGGCACAGAGGGTGACTTTTGCTAAAATATTTAAGAAAGACTTGCTCTCTGAACTCTGCTTTTAAATTGGTAGGGTAATGCTTTCTCTTAGTGCAGCAAGTTTCTCAGCCTGCTGAAGCACAGCCAATAAGGAGGAAAAACTTAAAGATGCAGAAGTAGATTTCCAATAACACTGCTTGAATACTTAAAGTCAAATGAATGCTGATGAATTCCACTGTTCTGTTTTACCTCAAGGTCAGCAAGTATTTTCTGTAAAGGGGTAGATTGTAAATATTTTAGACTTTGTGGAACATATGGTCCAGGTGCAACTATTCAACGCCTATGATGGCTATGGCTGCATTGCAATTAAACTTGATTTGCAAAAACAGGTGGCAAGATAAATTTGGCCTGTAGAGCATAGTTTCTCGACTCCTGCCTTATCCCAACACAGTTTCTTTAGCTGGCAATGAAAGTAGTTAGCTTTAACTAATCTTTCATGTATCAGACAATGGATTAACAGGATTTTAAGCCAAGAACTTGAAGAATCATCATTTATACCTTTTCCTTGGTTCTTCTCATCAATAAATAAAACACCATAAAATGTGTCTCTTCCAAATGTTTTCTTAGTCTATTTGCTCTTTCCATTCTTACCCTAACTTGGAATTCCAAATTACCATCATCATCTGCCTAAAGTTTTATAAAAACTTTTTCATATTTCTCTGAGTTCAAGATTGCTCTGCAATTATTTTCCACACTGAAGGTTTTATGATATTTCTACATTGCATAAATTGGCATGTCAAGGTCATATTTTGGTGATCTTCTGTGACTCAGACATGGTATCTCATGTCATAAAGCACATATTATTTAATTTATATATTAAATTGTACTCATTTCTAGAATACACTTCTTTTAGAGGTAGGGCAATTTTATTGTTAATGGCCTTGTTCAATTATCTTTATATGTGCCTGATATGAAGTGAATGTTCAATATATTTTTCTGAAAAAAAAAGACCAAATTATTAATCAGGGAAATTAATCATAAAAATAATGCATTTTTCCTGAGTAAATAAAGACTTCAAAAATATGGCATCCACATTTATAAAACCATTAAGGTGTATAAATACATACTAACTATTGTTTGGTAATATATCTAGAGCCAATCTACTAAACTTTTATTGAAATAAAAACAAAACAGGCCGGGCTTGGTGGCTCAGTCTGTAATCCCAGCACTCTGGGAGGCCAGGGCGAGTGGATTGCCTGAGCCCGCGGATTTGAGACCAGCCCAGGCAAATCAAAAATTAGCTAAGCGTGGTAGCGCAAGCCTATAGTTATTGCTACTTGGAAGGTTGAGGCCAAAGGATCACCGGAGCCCAGCTGGTCAGTGCTGGGGTGGCTGTGAGCATGCCTCTGCATTCCATCCTGGACAACAGAGTGAGACTCCAACTCAAAAAACAAAACAAAACAAAACAAAACAAAAACACAATTTTTAAATCATTTTCAAACACCTAACTTTCCAATGGTCTTTCTACTTAACTTATAAAATGTACTTATCCAGTGTCCAGTTCAAGAGCAGATTCTAATTATTTTTCTAATTTAGTTTCTGTAAGTCTGTTCTGTTATTTATGACACATTTTCTGTATTACACGTTAGTATACTTCATATTATATGTAATTTTAAATTATTGCAGTTTATTTCTGTGTGCATGTCTGCGATGTCCATGCACAATGAATGTTCTTCAAAAGCAAAGGATATAGATTAATTTCTTTTCAAATTACTAATTTCAGTACAAAGCAATTTTCATAGAAGTCAGTCACCATATTTTACCAAATGAGTAAACTGCAAAGGAAACAAAAAAAGGATGATCATAAAATTACATCTGGAAGAAAAACCTGTCCAGAAAAATTATCTGATGGCTGTACACACAATCTTTGCTACTCAAGATGAAGGAAGCAAATGTGTTGCAAAAACATGAAGCATAGCAGATGGTTGCTTTATACTTCACATCACTCACTTTTTATTTTGGTGTGAAGAAATACATTTGATCAAAAATTAATAGTATTTTATATATTTCTTTATTTGATTTTTAATCTAACAAATCATATGGATCACACAAAAGGTATTTAAGTATCTATCTTCTATATTATAAGAATATTTCAAACATCCAGCTACACTAAAGATGCAATGATATAAACAGAATATGGAAGACTTGGGTAAAAGAATGGGATAAAATTATAATTGATAAAATATTCAATACAAACCAAAAATGAAATGCATTTTCAAATATGTTTTAAATTATGTAGTCTAAAATCCTCAAAACTGACTCTAGAAGAAATCAATACTAAAACTCTCATGATACAAATAAATAAATAAAAATGAGAATTGTATCAAAGATTTCCTCTAATTAAGTCCCTGAGTTCAGAATTTATATTTTATAAAAGAAGGGAAAAAAAATCACATAATTCCCTTAATATATAAACTGGTCCAAAACAAAGAAAAACGGAAAGACTGGAAATTATTTTTATAAGCCTAGCAGAAAACTTAAAAAAAATAATTGTACCTGAGTATATGTATGAACACATAAAAAATATATGCTCATGTGTGTGTGCTCATGTGCATGTATGTGCCCACACACCAGACTCATTTTAGAATATAAATACAGAAAAAATAATAATGGAAACCACAGAAATTAAAATCATCAAGTGATTATTTCAGGGACATAATATTTTCACTATCAGAAAAACATGTACATACTATGAAAGCAGTCCATTAAGGAAAAGCAAATGATAATGATGAAAAATCTGTTATTATATTGCTGAGACCACAAGAATAAATGATTACATCTCTTAGTATAAATCAGCATTCACATGTTAAGTGGTATAATTGGTATCAGACAGTATCATTGATTTGAACAACTAAACGTAACAAAATCTGAACTATTATACATAATAAATATATATAAAATCTATATTTTAAATGTATATATAATTATATATATATATTTAGTGCTACTCTTCAATTATTTTATTTTTTTCTAGTCCACAATTAATATTTTGGTTTGAATGAGCATTGTTATTATAAGTTTAGATAAATATCATGTGTTTAGAAAATATAAGCATAGCTTCTTAGAGTGGTAAAACATTTTTAGCTTTTTTATATGTCTCTTGGCAATTCCTACTCCTCCCCATTTAGTCTTCCAGATAAACTCTAGAAATAGGTTATCAGATTCCAAAAAATATCCTAGAGGAAACTGACTAATATTGCTTTGAACTAATATCATAGACTGGGAGTAACTGAGGTATATAAATACTGAGTTGTGCCATGCATTAAAAGTAATAATTTACATTGTGTTTTTTTATATAGTTTGTTAAGTAGTGATAGATTATTCAAATGTATCTGCTATTAATTTATTCTCGAGTAAAATGTATGTAGACATAAATTTCCTACTGTAAAATAAATACCTTACATAACTTTTATTCTATTTTTGATAATGTGTTAGAAAGATGTTATTAATTGCATACTGGCCTTAAAATTAACTAAGTTATATACTTTCCTGTTGGTTCCTATTAGCTTAAATAGATCTTTATAACATCTGCAAAACCTGAGATAAGAATCTGTATCCTTTCTATTTACAATTCAGCTTTTTATTTATTTCTAATTTTCTTATTCTTATTTTATTGAAAATTATCTCAAATTTTGCATTCAAAACTAGTTATAACTTGCATGTTAATCTAGTTTCCAAATCAAAAGGTAACCTAATGTTTTGTTGTAAACATGATATACATGTTTTCTCATAGATATGTTTATCTAAACAAGGACTCTATTTCAAGTTGATGGTTGTTAAGAATTATTATTAACATTTTAATTTGAAATTATATATTTAATTTTAGCTTTTTAAAAATAGAGAGTCAATTATACCACTATCTTCCTCTAATCTTTAATACATTGAAATTCATTTATAAGTTTCTTAATATTGGACCTTCTTTGTGTTCCTGAAATATTTTTGCAATCAAGTAAAAGCCTTATTTAATTTAAAATATTCACTCTCGTGTAATTGCAGACTTGCAGAAAAGTTGACATATTAGTACCAATAATTAATATATGCTGAAGTATGCACACGATACTATAATTGCTTTATTATTGTCTCTCTCCTTAAAAGATACAAACAAAATTTCCTTTCATCTTCATATGTTTTCATGTGTGTTTCCTAAAAAGAAATTCTCTTACACTGGTACCTGAATCAAAGAACAAAAAAATAAATAAATAAATGAGAAATTTGAAAATATTTTGTGCTGAAAGTTGCTATAATATATCAAAACTTATGGGATGCAAGCACAGGACTGCTTTCAAAGATTATAGTTTTGCATACTGATACTAAAATCAGTGTGCAAAATCAATGGCATAAAAATACACAATAAGAAGCTACAAATACAGCATTACATTAAAACTAAGAGAAGAAGAATGGGAACAATGAAGATAAAATAAAGGTAAAAGTATAAATTAAAGACAAAGAAAAAGACAAGATAAAATTTGTTTTTTGAAAAGTTTAATATATTTGTTTGAATCATAGTAAGATCAATTACAAAAACAAAGGAGAACATAAAATATCAATATTAGGAATTTAAACATGTTTAAATTGCATTACTACAGAATGCACAGAAATATATGCTTTATTTTCCAAATAGCTTGTGTAGTTTTTCCAGATATCTTATTTTTATTGATTTCTATGTTTGTGATCAGTTAATGTATTCTCTGTGATTTTAAAATTTAAATATGCTGAGATATAGTTTTGATAACATATGAGAAACTCTAGAATAATTTTCTTTAATAAAGTCCCCTCGACCTAGAATCATTTGATAATATTCACCTTCACCACTTGAAAATATGTATTTTGAAGGTATTTGATTATAAATATTAAACATTTATTTAATTTTTTAAATTTTCCCATATACTAACTGGTATTTTGGGGTATTCATTTGTTCAAGTAGTGATAAAAGAGTGTTAAGCTCTCTTTAGATTATAGATTTGGCTGTTCTCTCTATAGTTATATAAAATTTTACTTTATTTATTTTGAAGGTATATTATTTAAGAGCATACACATTTAAGATTGTTTTGTCTTCCAGCTAAATGGATTATTTTATCAATATAAAATATCCCCAAATTTTTTAATAGTAATTTTTCCTCTGAAGTCTTGTCTAAAATTTACATCAGATTTCTTAGTTTTTATAACTTTGAAATCTGTTCTTCTAAACAGATGAGTAATAGGGACTAAGTTTGCACTCCAGCCTTAAAAACTTAAAAAAAAACCAGATAAGATATACATATCAATGGTCTTCAGACCATGTACAATGTACAATAAGTAGTATAAGACAGTGACCTTTGAGATGAGGGAAGCAAAGGGTATGAGACCTATAACATTTTCATCTTTTTGTCTTTTCTGACCACAGGCTAAGTTTTTCAGGTTGGATCAATAGAATTATATTCACAAAGGCAAGCAAATGGATATAGCACATTGCAGAGATATTAAATTTTTATGTACAAAGAAAATTTTGAAAATGAATTAAATTACTTGAAATCAAATTACAGATAGCAAAGTGTTAAGATCTATTGATCTTAAAACAATTTGTTATTCAATTGACTATCGTTTTGGTTCTAATGCTTTAGTTCCTAGACAATAGAGGCTGGAAAAAGAATGCTTTAGAAAATGGCACATGCCATGAGAAGAGATCTGTACACAGATAACATAAGTATTGATATGAATAAATTAAGACATTAATAGACAAAGGTGCAAATAACGATTAATAATGACAAAATAAATACAATTATATAAAGCATTGTCAAAATAGCAGACAACCAAAGTGTTTGCTTCTGCCTCCTGAGATTCCAACAACTTAAAATTTAGCTTGTGATTCTGTGGATCTGCTGAATGATTCTGATCTCAATTGGTTTGGGCGATCTCGGGAGCTCATCCATGCTTCTGTGGTTGCCAGCTAAGAGAATGGCTGGTGGCTGGATGATTCTGCATGTCCTTATACACACATCTGGCAACTGGCTAGGTATCTGTTGGGTTGCCTCGGTTTCACCTCACATGGCCTCTCATTCTCCAGCAGGTTAATTTATGTTCTTTCCTATGGTAACCTTAGGGATTCTGTACATCAGAAAATTGCCCATCAATGTACACATACTTTTCAAGACTGTGTGCATCATTTTGTCTATTATTGCATTAGCCAAAGTAAGTAGCATGATCAGGATAGATTTAAGGTATAAAGAAATGGATTATACTCTTTGATGGGATATGCACCTTCACCTTACAGGAGTAAGCCTAAAAGGAAGGGGAATTCGTGACCTAAAAAAATCTACTTTACAAAGATTCTAAATTGAGAACATATTTTCTCTTTTACTTATTAAGACATAAAGAAGTAAAAATATTCAATATTGTCAAGGGTATAATGAATTAATCTTCAGTATCTTTCAAACATGTCTATCAATGCATCTAAATTTTGTTTTATAATTCTCTCAATTTTTAGAAAAGAGATTCTCAGAAAAAAAGGGATTATGTTATATTCATTTTGCCTTCTAAATACATAGTTCAAAATCCAGCATGTGGCAAGTACTCAAGTGTTTAAAATAAATGAATCATTCCTAAAAAAAACTAAACAAAATTACGATAAGACTCAGAATTTCCACTCCTAGATATCTAGTCAAATAAATTGAAACTAAGTGTGTTAGATAGCTAAAACTGCCATAAGGAAGTACCACCGACTGCAAAACTTAAATAACAGAAATCTATTTTTTCACATTTCTAGAGACTACATATGGAAATCAAGGTGACTTCAAGTTGATTTATTTGGAGGTCTCTCTGCTAGGCTTGCAGATGGTCATCTTCTCACTCTAAGGTCTTCATGAAGCCTTCCCTGAGTATATATCTCTGTCCTGGTCGCCTCCGTTTATAAGGGCACTGGTCATAATGAACTAAGGTCTACCCAATGACCTCATTTAATTATCTCTTTAAAGACACTTTCTCCAAATAAAAGCACATTCTGAGGTAACTGGGGGTTAAGTCTTAAACATGTGAATTTAGAAGGCAAATACCTTAGCTGATAGCAATGAGAATTTGAAGAGATATTTTATATCAATATTTATTGCAGCATTATTTACAATAGCCAAAAGAGAGAAACAACTTTTGGACAGATGGATGGTGAACACAATCTAGATAAACACAATCTAGATAAACAGCACATATGTATATTAGTCAGTTATAAAAAATAATTGTGTGTTGATAAATGCTGCATAATTGGAGACAAAATATTTTTGAAAATAGTGTGATAGTTGTCCAAAAATTTAATGTAGTTAATGCCACTGAATTGTACAGTAAAAGTATTAAAATGGCAAATTTTACATATTTATTGCTATCATTTAAAAAATTAATAGTGTAAGAATTGACATACACTTTAAATGGATGAATTGTATAGTACATAAATTTATTACAATAAAGCTGTTTAAAAATGAATCAATTGACATAATCTTTATAGAATCAATATATTAGCACAAGTATAAAAGGACAAAAAATGTGTGTTTTTTTATCAAGTATCATATGTCTAGGAATTCATGCAAAGACAAAACCTAAAATGTGGATCAAAACATAAATGTTTATTATGATTTTATTTAAAATACTTTTTTAAAGTATAAACAACAATCCACAAAGAAATAAACTAGAATACATCAAATTCACAAATATACAGCCTTTTAGAATATAAATAGAAATATTGCAATATGTCTATTATAAAATAAATATGTATATATACCAGAACATACATAGAAAAACACTGCATGTAAAATTAGACTTTAAAAATACCAGGACTATTCTTTCTAACCTTTAAATACAGCTAAATATTTTTGTTTTCTATATTAACTAACTAAATATGCCAAAATGGCACAGTTGTACTTTACACCATCTACAATTGACATCAGTGCCTGTTTTACTAGCTTGACTAATGATTTTATTTTTACTTTGGCCCACGGATAACTCCCCTACAGCAAAACTGGAAAACAAAACAAAACACACAAAAAAAGGACTTTATTGCTTTGAACTGATTCTGCAATGCTGAGGATAAGGATTTGAATTCCTCAGAGAGAGTTGCCTCCTAATGTGACTTTCTGATGTCCAGCATAATTGTCTCTGAGGAAAAATACAGATAAGGATTAAAAAGGATTAAAACTCCCAAGATTCTCCTTTCTTCATTGCTAAAAATATCAAATTTCCAGTTTCGCTGGATGAATAAATCCTAGTAATACACAGGCAATGCAGCAAGAAGATTTACCTTGTAAAGACTAAGTCACAGTGAAAAGATACGGCACATTGAACGAGCAGTGACTTGTTCAAAGTATAAGTTCTTTGGAATAATATTGCTGAAATACCAGAGATCTGTTAAGTCAACCTTAAGAAAAAGCAAATGGAGGAATCTAGAAATAACAATATCAACGTACATCAAATAAAGTCACTACTCACAAATCATAAAAACAAAAATTCCTTATAATGAGGCAGTTTACAGTAACTTTCAGTAATAACAGCAGGCTGGGTTTTCCCCCAACCTTTACTGTCTTTATAAGTTATGTGTTACAAGTTATGTCATAAGTTTCAGGTCTGTTGTTAAGGATATCAGTACAACTTGGTATTGAAAACTATATCCAAACCAAAAGTTACCTCTTGAATAATTTTGTCTAGATCTTTTGTTGTTCATTTTTTGTACCACTCCCTTCTTTGAGATAATGAATTACTCAGTCTTTCAGTACCTTTCTGAGATTAAGATCATTTTATATTCATTAGACCAGTAGGTCAAATGAGGCACAGAAAGGTTAAATGGCGTCTACAGTTTCAGGCTTCTCCTGAGTTAAGGAGGAAGCTTGAAACCCAGTCTGTTGGTGTCCTTTGCTCTAATCAACTGACAGTTGAGAAGCGTTCTTAATTAAGTTTAGATGATGACATAAAAATAGGTTGTTACCTACATTAATATCATGATTTCTGACAGAATAATCACAGTCTATTTAATGCCATTGTGAGATATCATTAATAGCATTTGAATTTGTTACTTGCACACATATAAAAATAGCAAGGTTAATTTCTCCAGCCATGTGAATCAACTAAAGGCAGCTTGGCCCAGTTTTTAAATCTTTCTGAGTTCTGAAAATCTCTAAAATGTAAGTACCATTATGGTTAGGTTCATGCTACTTAAATCAAAATCAACACGATTGCCCACTATTCTACAGATGGAACTTTTGAAGCTCCTTCTTTACTAACTCCTAAATACAAGTGCTTCAAGGTCCAATCTTGTACCTTCTTTTATCTTTATCCACACTCTCCATTTGTATCATTTTATCTAACTATATGATTTCATTTTATTTTTTGAGTCAGAGTCTCATTCTGTCACCCAGACTGGAGTGCAGTGGTATGTTTACGGCCACCGCAGCCTCGACTTGCTGGGCTTAGACGATCCTTCTGCCTCAGTCTTCCAAGTAACTTGAACTACAGACGGACACCATCACACATGACTAATTTTTTGATTTATTATAGAAACAAGGTCTTGCCATGTTTCCCAGGCTGGTCTCGAACCCAGGGACTCAGGCAGTCCTTCTGCGTCCACCTCTCAAGTGTTGGGATTACTGGCGTGTGCCACCATGCCCAGTTAATTTGTTTATTTATTGTAGAGACAGGTCTCACCAAGTTGCCCAGGCTAGTCTCGAACTCACAGGCTCAGGCAATCCTCTGACCTTGGCCTCCCAAAGTGCTGGGGTTACCATCTTGAGCTACCACGCCTGGCACTATATGATTTTAAATATCATTTCTTGCAGCAATCTCCTTGGATCTCCTCCCACTGTGAGAACTTTTCTGTCCTCTTAATAAATCCTGCTTTTAAAAAATAAATAACTAAATAAAATAAGTAAATAAGTAAATATCATTTCTTGGTTGATACAGTCAATTTATTTCTTCCAGTTATACTTTTATTACCACATTTGTATATTGAAATGTTAAGTTCTTCTATAATTTTTAATAATTGTTTTACACACAACATATATTAAATGTAATTATGAATTTGTTGTTATATTCCAAGAGCCAGATAATGTGTTAATGATTATTTCAACAGAAGCAGAACATAGCCATACTAGTACTGAGGTAATTATTAAACATCCAGTTAACTAACTTATCTTAAAGTGAGGCTGGAGATTAGACTGAGATACAGAAGTTTGAATGAAACTACAATTCCATAGGATTGTGTTAGCTTATCTTGGGACCAAAAGAAGGAAAATGAAAAGAGATACCATATTTCACATGATATGAGGCATATATTAATTGACTTACATAATCAAACAATTAAAGCAAACAAAAGAAAATAATGTTTTGAAAAAATTATAAAATTGGAACAAAAGTAGCTTCAGAGTCCAAAACAAATACAATGTGGGACCACCGGCAAAAATTAAAATTTAAAATCACCTTTTAAAATAAACTTTAAAAATTCACCTTTGGTATTTGCTAGATCCTGATGACTCTTGAGTTCTTTTATTTAGAGTTGCATAGGTTGTGAAACAAAATGATAAAACTGTTTTGTATTACATTCAAATTAGCAAGTAGGAAGTCTGTCTCAAAATACAAAACATCATTAAATGCAAACACTTTCCTCTAGATATTAGTCTGCTGCAAAAAAAAAAAAAAAGAAAAAGAAAAAGAAAAGAAAAGAAAGAAAAACTTGCTTGTAGTCCTTGACATAAGTATGGAAAGAGGTATCTAACATGAAAAATAATAATTTGAAGTCTGTCATTATGTAAGTTGATATCTGATATGCTACACGTGTGATCTGAAAATTCTTGTCTAAAGTAATTAAATTATTATGGCGTTCATTGGAAGAACTCTCAGACAAAAGGCAGAGGAAAATACAAAATACAACTTTAACCTTTAAATAAAACTCTAGATAATATGCATGCAATTTAAATAAAATAGTACATAATACCTTATTAAAATACCACAAATCAGAGACAGCAAAAACAACTGAATACTTAAAATATTAACCTCATATTTTACATAAAACAAAATATGACACCCTATGCTTTACAATATAATAACTAAACTTGAAAATAAAAAAAATAAAAGCATTGTTTAATCACCAAGAAACTTTCAATATTAAAAAGGAAGTAATTTCTTAAAAATGTTTGAATGTCAGCGATGTTTTTATAACTAACCCTTATATGAAACCTCAAATAAATTACACATTAGTTATGAGTGTTAGTAAGAAATATTAGCAAGATTATCAGACACAAATCATTATATAATACACAATTATATATCTATATGCCACCAACAATCAGTACAAGATTTCAATTAAATACGTTTACAAATGGAAACCAATCAAGTTTACAAATGGGAACACACTTGAAAAAAAGAGAAACAATGATTTCATGGAAAAATGTATTAAAATGCAGTGAAAAGTATTAAAGAGTTTTAAGATAAATTGAGAATAATAGATATGAAGACAAATATAAATTCTTCTCATACAAATATATAAAGTCCATACAAGTTGACGTCAAATTTCAACAGAGATTCTCATGAAAATTAATACACTTACTCAAAAATGCATGTTAAATAACAAAGAACAAGAAATATAATCCTCATTAATAAAAACATAAATGAAGATGACACATACACTATGAGATTTCAAATCATTTCTTATGAAGTGTTAAAGTATTTGTTCATGTATACAAACTTTAAGACAAGGAGAAATTTGCTTGGGAACAAAATGAGGCAGAATAACAAGTTCAAAACTCTTCCTTTATATGTGTACATGGATACATATAAACTCGACCTATTATTGAATGATATGACAGATCAGCAGAACAAAAATAAACTATTTACTAACTGTTGCTAAGAAAACAGTGGTCATATTAAAAAACAAATGCAATTGGACTCATCGTGTCTACCAAACTCACACAATAAACTCAAACTATAATATTTTAGAAGAGCACAAAAAAGCATCTTTTCATATTAGTAAATAAATGGATCACTATGTTAGGCAAAAATTTAAAAAAATAGGAGCAGGAACAAACCACAATGAAACCATTTAGTTAATTTGACTTAAGACAAAGAAAGAACTTTTATTCATGAGGAATTCATAAATAGGATAAAATAGACATGTTACATGACAGCAGATTATATAGCAACTCGTGAATAATTAAATATTAATGACCAAAATATAAATAAAAATTCCTATAAACCACTATAGAAAAGCATATGAATAAGTATTTCACAGAGATGAAAACATTCAAGATAAATAAATGTGAAAAGATTCAGATTCACCATATTAGGAAGGAAGGAAGGAAACCAAATAGAATATACTCATGCACCAAATATTGGTAAGAATGTAAAATAACAAAAGCTCTCTAACTTGTTGGTTGAAATATAAATTAAGACTGAATCACTCTGAAGAAGTTTTATATTAATAGCATTCATATATCCTAAATTGATTCATTCCACCATTAGGAATTTACCTAGGGGAATTTTGTCACCATGTACTCAAAGGAGATACATAGGAAGGTTCAAAACATTATTGTTAACATAACAATGTTAACAGACCAAATATTTAATAATAGCAAAATGAAAAGATGATCATTAGTATGCTCATACTACAGAATATCACAAATACAGTTTTTGGTAGTCAAAAAAGAAATGATCTACACTTTTTTTTTTGAGTTGGAGTCTCACTCTGTCGCCCAGACTGGAGTGCAGTGGCCACTCCGGGCCACCACAGCCTCGACCTGCTGGGCTCCGGCGATCCTTCCGCCTCAGCCATCCCAGTAGCTGGAATTACAGGCACGCGCTACCACGCCCGGCTGATTTTTTGATTTATTGTAGAGAGGAGGTCTCGCTGCCCAGGCGGGTCTCGAACCCGCGGGCTCAGGCCATCCGCTCACCTCAGCCTCCCAAAGGTGCGGGATTACAGGCTGAGCCACCGAGCCCGGCAGACCTACACTTTTTCAAATAGAATTGTTTAAAGAAAAAAAATTGAGTGAAAAAAAATGACAAAGGAATATTTAATGCCTAATTTCTGTTAAAGGGACATAAGGCAAAAGTAAAGAATATATTAATGATAAAGATATATATTACAAATGAAGGAATAACTAACAAAAAATTATTCATTCAAAATTTCAGATAAGGTTACTACCTGCATGGGAAAGGTGAGGCAATAAACACACAGCACAAATCAGATTTGCTAGACACTGGTCATTTTCTGTTTCTTGGGCTGTCTGGTGGAAATGTGTTTCGCATTTAATATACTCCATATACATATATATTATGTATACCTTATAGGAAATGCAGTATTATTCTATATATTTTAAATAAACAAAGGAATAAGAGCCATATGACCAAAATTTGGCACACGTCAACAGTTAAATGTCCAGTAAAAACCTAAGACCAGTCGGGCTCGGTGGCTCAGTCTGTAATCCCGCGTCTTTGGGAGGCTGAGGTGAGTGGATGGCCTGAGCC
>NW_007091571.1:210215-220431 GCF_000164805.1 Carlito syrichta
CACTCCAGTCTGGGCGACAGAGTGAGACTCCAACTCAAAAAAAAAAAAAACCCCAAAAAACCTAAGACCATAGGCAGTACTACAAAGTACAATAAAAGAAAAACTATGAAAGCAGACAGAATAGGTTCTGCGTAAAAAGTGCTTTAGGAATGACAGAGTGGTCTATAATGTCTAGTGCTACTGAGAGAGTGATTATAATAAAAATATAATGCTTGTAAAGTCTGGAGCCCTGAGATCATTAAAGACTTTTATTTAAAAGATTCTTTGTACTCTAGTTCTCTCTGTCTCTCAAAATTATTCTGCTTTATTCAAAGGCTTATACTGCTGCTGGCTACTGTTCTTTTTTTCCGGACAAACACAATAAAAATAAACCCATCCACTGTCCGCTATCACCTGATGGCTGTAATTGCGCTTTCCTGCGTCTTCTTGATGATGTGGAGCACACCAACACCCAATCACCTTAACAACCTTCCCTCTTTAAAGCGAAGGATTGAAAGGATTTCACCATGAGCAGCCAGCCGCCATTGCCTTACTAGACTCTGTTGTGGGCATGTGTTCCTTGAGCCCTGGCCATAACCATGTTTCCTGGCTTTGGCCCCCTTCCCTAACTTGGGGAGGTGAATCTCCTCTTTCTTCTCCCCCCACCCAAGTTACCTTTTAAATAAACCATATTTTCCAATCTAAAAAAAAATACTCAGAATACAAATATTCCAACTCCTCTGAATAGAAAAAAAAAAAAATCTGTCTCAAGGTATATGACAGCCCACCCCACCTGGCTTTTTCACATTCTATTGTCTCCTCCTCATTCTTTGTGGCATATTTTTTCATTTCTTAACTTTTAGATTTAGAGGATACACGTGCAACTGTGTTACATGGGTATATTACATGACAATGAAACTTGGATGTCTACTGAATTTCTCACCCAAATACTGCATGCAGTTTTTCTTTTTTTAAAATTATTTTTATTTTAAAGATGTGGGGCACAATTCAGGGTGTTCATTATGCAGGTATCCTTGTTGATGAGGTGTGCCCCTCCTTCCCCTGGCAGTTTCCCACTACTGCCAATCCATTTCTTATGGTATTATGATAATTGCTCAAGGTCGGCTTATGAGTGAGAACATATGGCACTCTGTTCTTTGTTTCTGTGATAGATCACTGAGTATGATCGACTCTAAATCCATCCAAGTTGCTGTGAAGTCCATTTGTTTGTCTTTCTTTAGGGCTGCATAATATTCCATTGTGTATATGTACCACTTTTTTTTATCCAGTGTAGCTTCCATGGGTAGCATGATTGGTTCCATGTTTTTGCTATTGTGAATAAATTTGCAACAAACATGCGTGTGCAGGTATCTTTTTGTAGAATGATTTGAGTTCCTCAATAGACACATGAAAAAGTGCTCAGCCTCACTAATCATCAGAGAAATACAAATCAAAACCACAATGAGATACTACCTAACCCCAGTAAGAATGACCATCATTGATAAAACAAACAACAACAGATGCTGGCAAGTATGTGGAGAAAAAGGAACGCTTCTACACTGCTTGTGGGAATGCAAACTAGTGTAACCTCTTTGGAAGACTGTTACGATTTCTGAAAGAACTGGAAATTGACTTTCCATATGACCCAGCAATCCCCCATTGTATGTGGTTTTTCAAGCCAAATGGTAGTTTCTCAGCCCTTTCCCTTCTCTCACTCTCTCCCTTTTTTAGAAGTCTCCAGTGTCTGATCTTCCCCCCCCTTTTTTTTTTTTTTAAGTTGGAGTCTCACTCTGTTGCCCAGACTGGAGTGCAGTGGCTGCTCCTGGCCACCGCAGCCTCGACCTGCTGGGCTCCGGCGATCCCTCCGCCTCAGCCTTCCCAGTAGCCGGAATTACAGGCATGCGCTACCACGCCTGGCTGATGTTTTGATTTATTGTAGAGATGAGGTCTCGCTGCCCAGGCGGGTCTCGAACCCGCGGGCTCAGGCAATCCACTCACCTCAGCCTCCCAAAGGCGCGGGATTACAGGCTGAGCCACTGAGCCCGGCTTGATCTTCTCATTTTATGTCCTGATGAATCCTAGTGTTTAGCTCCCAATTATAATTGAGAACTTGTGGTACGGTTTACCCTTTTTTCATTCGTTCTCTTAAAATAATGACTTGCAGCTCCATGCATGCTGCTACAAAGAATTTTGTTATTTTTATGGCTACATAGTGTTCTACAGTATATATTTACCACATTTTCTTTACCCTTCCCACTGTTGATGGACATCAAAGTTGGTTTCATGTCTGGGCTGTTGTAAATGTTACTGTGATAAGCAAGTAACAAGTTCAGGTGTCTTATTGGTAGAATGATGTATGCTCCTTTGGAAAAATAACTAATAATAGCATTGCTGAGTTGAATGTTCTTTGAGAAGTCTCAAAACTGCTTCCCACAGGGGTTGAACTAGATTATATTCCCAATAATGGTGTATGAGCATCCTGTTTCCTCCACAGTTTATCAACATCTGTTGTTTCTGACTTTTTAATAATAGCCATTCTGACTGGTGTGAAATTTTATTTCATTGTGGTCATTGATGATTAGTGATAGTTGAGCATTTATTCATATGCTTGTTGGCCGCTAACATATCTTCTTTTGACAAGTGTCTGGTCATGTTCTTTGCCCACTTTTTAACAAAGTTACTTGCTTTTTTTTTTTTTTTTTGAGTTGGAGTTTCACTCTGTCGCCCAGACTGGAGTGCAGTGGCCGCTCCCAGTCACCGCAGCCTCTACCTGCTGGGCTCTGGAGATCCTTCTGCCTCAGCCTTCCAAGTAGCCGGAATTACAGGCATGCACTACCACGCCCAGCTGATTTTTTAATTTATTGTAGAGATGAGGTCTTGCTGCCCAGGCAGGTCTCGAACCCACGGACTCAGGCAATCCACTCACCTCAGTCTCCCAAAGGTGCAGGATTACAGGTTGAGCCACCAAGCCCGGCTAAGTTACTTGCTTTTAGCAAAGTTACTTGTTCATTTGTTTCTCATAGATTCTGGATACTGGTTTTTTGTTGGATGTGCAGGTTGCAAATACTTTTTCCCATTCTGTAGGTTATTATTTGTTCTGTTGACAGCTGTTGTGATGGTGGTGGTGGTGGTGCAGAGGCTCTTTGGTTTAATTAGGTACCAATTGTCAATTGTTGTTTTTGCTGTATTTGCTTTTGAGGACTATGTCTTTTTATTTATTTATTTGCTTATTTATTTATTTTTTGGTCTACCTTAATCTTCAGGAGATTATGTCCTAGGATTTCTATACTTTAAGGCCATTTATTCAAGGCTTTAGCCAACATGAATCAATTTTTGTATATGATAAAGGGAAAGTTTCAGTTTCATTCTTCTGCATATGGTTAGTCAGTTTTCTCAGCATCATTCATTGAAAGGGTATCCTTTTCCTATTGTTTATTTTTGTCAGCTTTGTCAAAAATCATTTGGTTATAGGCGCATAGCTTTACTTCTGAGTCCTCTATTCTGTTCTATTGATCTATGTGTCTAATTTTATATCAGTACCAAGTTGTTTTGGTTACTGAATCCTTGTTGTAAAGTTTGAAGTCAGGTAACATGATACCCTTAGCTTTGTCCTTTTTTTGATTTTTTAAGATTGCTTCAACAATTCAGGCTTTTTGTTATTGTTCCTTACGAATTTTCAAGGATTTTTTTTTTAATTCTGTGAAAAAATGACACAGGTAATTTGATAAGAATTGCACCGAATCTGTGGATTGCTTTGGGCAATATGGACAATTTAATAATATTGATTTCTCCAATCCATGAGAATTGAATGCTTTTCCACTTGTTTGCGTCATCTATCATTTTTTTTCAGCTGTTTGTAGTTCTCATTGTAGAGATTTTTCACCTCATTGACTAGGTGAATTTCGAAGTGTTTTATTTTTGTGTATGTGGCTATTATAAATGAGATTGCATTCTTGATTTGTTTCTCAGCTTGAATGCTGCTGTATAAAAAAGCTACTGATTTTTGAAGGTTGAATTTGTATCCTGAAACTTTACAAAAGTTGCGTATTGTGTCTTGCAATCTTTTGTCAGAATTTTTTAATGGAAATTTTAGTGTTTTCTGGATACAAAATTGTTACCAGGAGAAGGGGCATTCCTTCTGATTTGGGGGACAGGTCCATATCGATGACTAGGTTTTGTGTTCACATTTGGAAAGAATTCACAAACAGATACAGAGTAGCAAAACTAGCAAGTAGCTTAATTATGCAAAGAACAGTACACTCTCAAGAGCAGGTAGAAACAGTCTACAGAAAGCTGCTCTTTTATCTCCAACTATTGTTGAGCTATAACTTTTATTCTTAGGGGTATGGAGAGGTAGGTTTTGGGGTGATCTTTTTTAGAATTGGGTAGTCTTAGGACTGGTTACTGTTACTCCTTTCCTCCTTGGAAGGGAAATTTTAGGCCATAGATTGTCATACCAGTACTGTCATGGCATCAGTTTTATGATGGAAGTAAGAGACTGTCATAGGGTAATTTTATGCTAATAGTTTTATAATGAAGGTAAAAATAGGTCATGATTATCTTAGGTCAATCTTGACTATTGCTGTGCATGCTCCAGGGGTCCCAAAGTGAGTTCCTTTGTGGTGGTTGGCTCCTAAGTGCAAGTATCCTGGATAGATGGATTACTGTGTTGCAAGTATACCTGATAAGAGTCTAACAATTATGTAGTTGTGAAGTTACCTGTAGCTATGCCATCTTGCTTGCATGCATGGTTTGGTACCAGTTGCTGTAGACATCAATAGACATGAAACTTTCCTACAGTCTTAAAATGTTCCTAGTCTAACCTGCCTATTCTATCAATCCCTTCTCAAGAAGTTTGGACCCTAACATCTTTTAGGGGTTGAGGGATGGAGGTCAAATCTTCTGTAGCTGCTTCATGTTGAAGGTGGTTGTGGATCGTATCTATGGGGTCAAATCTTCTTGCTATTGCTTATTAGGTGTTTTAGACATGAAGTTCCAAAGTTGTTGGGTCAGGTTTGCAGGTGTGGAATTAATGGTCATTTGGTCAAGTGGACAAGAGAGGTCTGACTCCTCTGAGAAGACAGGGTGAAATCTTTGCCATAACATCATCTAGAAATGGAATTTTTGGAGTTTAGAAGATAATATAATTGACCAAACATTTAAAAAGATAAGGTTCAAAAATTAAAAGTAGTAAAATAGCTATTAGGGGTCCCAGCAGAGAAAGGAACCAGGAGATGGAAGGCATCATGTTCTTAGTTGAATCCCAGAATTTTCTTGGGTTGGCTTTTTATTATACTTGTGTAGCCAGGAGACCTGATTGTATACTTTTTGTAGGCTAGTTTCTACTCCCCCAGTAACATTTATCCAAAAGGCACATGTGGTAGTGACCACTGTACAAACACATCTTTTAGAAGCCAGAATGTAATCCAGGGCCAGCTTATTTCACATGATTACATTAACCAATGAATTCGGAGAAATGAGAAGCTTATTAGCAGGGGTGATTATTTGTATATGGGGGAAAGTAAGTGGCCGACAATGCATTGTCCTGAATGACACGTGTTTTTGAGGCAGGGTTAGGGTAGCCCCCTTCTAGTTTGGGGCCTTTTAGGATGGTCACAAATAAAAACATAGCCAGCAGGTGCACAGACACAGGTAGATTGATTTTGTTTGTGTTAATAATTTTAGAAAATTGAGAGTCAGAGTTATTAGGTGTTGACCCAACTCTCAGCTTTCCATTGGCAAGGTGAATCCAGTTTGCCCAAAAGAAGTATGGAGGATTAAATAAAAGTCCATTGGTTTGAAGAGACCAACCAAGGGTGGGCATTTTTTCCACATATTGGGTGCATCTCTGGTGTCCTGAGGCTTCCTGAGGTACATCAGATTGGAGTACCAGAATGCAAATTGTTTTCATTGATGGTACTCACAGCATGCCTTCTGTTCCTTCCTCTACCAAATATGGGAATTTTCTTTAGGCAAGTAGGTTCCCAAAAGGGCAATCCCAGTACAAGGCTGTCATTTAGTGTCTTTGTTGGATCGGGAGTCCCACAGTCTAAGGTAAGTAGCCTCACAGATTTAGGAATCTGGAATAATGGTGCTGAATAAACTCACTCAGAGAGGGGCATTAGGGTGTCCTCAGGGTGTTTGGGTAAGGTGAATGGTAGAGATAGGAACTCCAGAAGGCTATCCGGTTAATCGTTTGTTAGCAGTTTGGGGGTTGGGATGGCTGATCCCATATTTTGTCCAATTGGATCCCAGGGCAATCCATTGCAAAAATTGGAAATAGGTGTTACTATTCCATTCTCCCTGGGAGCAAGAAATTGTCCACCTTGTTAACCACAGAAGGCAAAGAAGTGTTGACTTTATTTTTGTCAGTAAAGCAATTACTGGTATGTGTCCTAGGAGGGTTACAAGGAAGCCTCAATAATATTTAAGTAGAAAACACAAGCATATATAATAGTCTAATAGGAGCGACCCAATGGTAAGGCAAGGGTCACCATATTTACTTCCCTTTAGCAATCTTGGGAAGTTTTTCTTTTGAAGAGGAACTTCAGGTATTCGAGAGGCTCACAGGTGTATCCCTGGTCTGTTGTTGTAGACTGGGGTTTTGAGAGTTACCTCCCTTGTCATCCTGTAAAGACTCAGAGAATGGTTTTATTCTGGATATATATACCCAAGCATTTACTCCCTGGAGCATCACTGCCATGAGAGCACTCAAAAGTACTGTCTAGGGTCCTTGTCATTTGGGAAGTAACTGCTTTTGAAGAGTTGTCTCCTTTCAGGTCTTGAGAAGGACTTGGTCTTCAGCTTCTGTTTTGGGAGCAGGTGGAGCATTGGAGGGTTTTGGAAGGAGATAAATGTAACAAGGATAAGACAGTTATTGACGTCATGTTTAGTGCTGCTTGCCTGGCAACAGTGTCAGCCAGATGGTTATCTTTTCTGACTTTTGTGATTCCTTTGATGTTCCTTGCAGTGCATGACAGTGACGGCTTGGGATTGTTGCACAGCCTCTAAGAGATGCAGGATTTCTGCTTGGTGTTTTATGGGGCAATTCTTGTGACATAAAAAAGTCCGCCCCGCGTTTTTTTTGTTTTGTTTTTTTCTCCCACATGATTATATGGGCCTGTAGTCATGACCAAAAAGATTCTCTTTTGTTCCGCCAAGACTAGGATGGTACCCAGCACCTAAAGAAAGTCCCTTCCCAATGTGGGGGAAGGCATTCCAGCGTTATTCAGATTCTATGACTTATAAGATAATTTTCCCAAGAACAAATCAGAGGCTGAGAGGTGGTGCATCTGAGGCTTCCCATCGAATTCAGTTACCAAGCAGGTTTTGTTAGATAAAGGTCCAGGGCAGGAAAACAAAATGGAGAAGGCAACAAGTAAGAGGGCAGAGAGCCTTCTGTGTCATTTCCAGGACAACAGTTTCTCCCTGGAATATAGCGATGGTTCACTGAGGAGCTGCCAACAATCTCCAGCACCATCATTCGAATGTGGCCATAACTTTAGGGCTTCACTCATCCTCCTTTCAGAGTTGGGGGCAATTCTTTTTCCAGTGGCCTCTTGGACCACATCTGAGGCATGGTTCATTCAGCGAGGCCTCTCTGGGCACCTGTTCTTGCTGTAGCCCAGTTTTTCACAATTAAAACAAGCTCCTGTTGACCTGGGTCACCGATGGGTTTCTTTTGAGGTGGCGGCCCTCTCATTATTGTAGTCAAAAGTCTGTTTTGTTTTTTTTTAACCTTTCTATTTGTTCTTTCTCCCTAGCCTGATTTAAGTTACTGAAAACATAGAAGGTTGTGCGTAGTAACTGAGGTGAGGCATTTTGTGCTACTGTGTGTCTAGTTTTTGTAATTTTCTCCCAATGTCTGGGCAGGCTGGCTGATGAACTGGGTATTTAGAACTATCTGCCCATCCAGGACAGATGTAGGGTTCACGTTTGCAAAAAATGTGTGTGTGTGTGTGTGTGTGTGTGTGTGTGTGTGTGTGTGTGTATGTGTGTGTGTACAATCTCCCCACTACTGTGGCCTGGATAAGAGTCAGGTTTTTTTCTTTTTTCTGTGCAATTTTCCTGACCTTGAGTTATCATATAATTTATTTTGTCTAAGTTGAAACTGCCCATTTGGTAGTCCCATAGTGGATCCCATTCAGAGGTCACATCACCCCCCCACAGCCCCCCCACCATCCGTAAAATGACATCACTCTGATTCTGGGCTGCCACCTCATCTACATAGGTTTGGGCAGTGTTTGCAATCCTGTTTTATTCTTCAGGGGTACAACGGGTGGAGAATGATTCTTGGATATCCCCCTAAGGAAGGTTAAATGACAAAGTCGGTTTTGTGAACTCATCAACATACTCGCTAGGGTTTTTAGAAAATTTGCCAAATTTTTCCTTGCCTAGTCCCAGATCACTCATGGAGAAGGGGACATGCACACTGAGAGTTCCTCCCTAACCGTTTGGCACTTCACAGAGAGAAAGCAGATGTCCTGTAGGGGGCTGGTAAGTGGAAACTCGGAGGTGGAAGCTTAGGTGTCTGATAAACAGGAGGGGAAATAGGGAGAGCACTTGGAACAGGGGAGGCCTGTGAAGTGCTTCCTGAGACATCTGAATCTGCAACGGTATCTTCTGCAGGGTCCGAGTCCCTTGGGCTCTGCATCGCTGTGGCTGTTGCCCCTGCCTGGCACCTCGACAAAGGCATAAAGAACAGGTCATTCAAAACATCAAGTTCAGCCTTATCCCTAGTCTTGGATACACATAGGTGGCAGGGCAGATGGGCTCCTATGTCTGGGTTTCAGTACAAGGCCAGGAAGGCTCAGACACAGGGAACCTCGCTTCATTTTTCCTGTCTTTTGCAAAAGAAAGCTAATTGGAGGATAGTATTATAGTTTAAACTTCCATTAATTCCTCAAATTTCCCCATGCCCTAGTTCATATTGAGGTCAGACCATATTGCAAAGGAAAACAATGTGTTTTCTTTTTAAGGAAGTCATGTATTAGAGTGTCCCAATGCTTTAATATATACAAATGAGCCAGCTCCCATATCTAGAAAGGAAGAAGGAAGGGAGTGGCGTTATAGCCCCAGCCTGCATGAGAGTACAACTGGTTCCCATTTCTAGAAAAGAAAAGAAGGTACAGAGCTTCAGACTGACGTCATGCCTGCAAGAGGCAACTGAGTGCAACCAATTCTTCTATGGGAGAGAGACAGAAGAAGAGAAGCAGGGCTCTCCTTGTGTGCACAAGGGGCACAAAAGAGCAAAAGTCACCTGGGTCATCCCCAGCCCTGACTTCTTGTCCAACCTGATGGGCCAGGCTTCCTTAACCCTAGCTAGTATTTGGTCTTGGCATCTCGGGACCCAAGAACTGAAACTTCCTGTGTCTATGGAAGACCTTAGGGTAAATTCCTATGTTCACTGGAAGTTGTCATGCACAGCTCATGTCCTCTCAGGCTGACAGATCCTAATTGAGAGAGCACCATTGATTTCTAAGTCCTTGACTGCCATCATTTTACTCCATCAGCCATAAACTTTATTACCTAGATGTTATAACCAACTTACAAGAATTACAAGAACAAAACCAGCAAGGTGAAACTGGGAAGGGATCTGGCCTGGAGGAAGGTTGAGAAATTGTCCTGGGAGAGAGTTGGCCGGCCGAGTCTGCTACAGCAGAGATAGTAGGAGGAAGGTTGAAAGATTGCAGTTTTTAACCTTAAAATGTTATGCCTCAGTCTTTTGGCAGTGCATAAAATAGATGTTTAAAGGACACATAGAAGATGGTAAGAGTCCGAATAAAGTTAGGGATCAGGAAGCAGGGCGACTCAGAATGGTTCCTACTGCTTATCCTCTCAGCAGAGATAATAGTAATGCCCCTCAGGATAGCAGCAATTGGACGCAGAAGCGACAATGACCAGTGTGACAGTCATAGCATTAGGGGATAGAGATGTTGAAAGACCTTAAGAAAGTCAGGAGGGAGAGTTGACAAAAGGTTAGAGATGATCAAATTAGATACATTCAGAGGAAAATCTCCCATCCTCTGGATGCTTTCAAGCACTGGAGTCTTTCAAGAAGCCCTTGCTGCTCTCACAAGTCCCCTGTCAAGGAGAACTCCAAGACCCTAGTTCTACATGGTGCGGGTTAAAAACCCCACCACCATGCTGTCCATCAAAAGAGGACTGGATTAAAAAAATGTGGTACATATACACGATGGAATACTATGCAGCCATAAAAAAGAACAAAATCATGAGT
>NW_007091571.1:220620-263037 GCF_000164805.1 Carlito syrichta
AAGATCTGAGTATCACATGTTCTCACTCATATAGTGGACCTTGAACATGCAACGTAATAGTATAAGAAAATGACTGACAGTGGTGGGAAACTATGGGGTGGGGAGGGGAAGGGAGATGGGATTAATGGTAGTAAATATCTGTCTGGGGATGGGGAGATGCCTCTTATCAACAAGGGTGCCTGAACGAAGCATATTTGTATACCTAACCCTTAACTGTACCCCATAAAATCACAATAAAAAATAATGATTATTAAAAAAAAAAAAGCCCCACCATCTCTGCAAGCAATCCATGAAGGTAAGCTGAAACATAATTTCTTTTTGTTTTTTTTGAGTTGGAGTCTCACTGTCACCCAGACTGTAGTGCAGTGGCCGCTCCCGGCCACCGCAGCGTCGACCTGCTGGGCTCCAGCGATCCTTCCGCCTCAGCATTCCAAGTAGCCAGAATTACAGACATGTGCTACCACGCTCGGCTGATTTTTTGATTTATTGTAGAGATGAGGTCTCGCTGCCCAGGCGGGTCTTGAACCCACGGGCTCAAGCAATCCACTCACCTCAGCCTCCCAAAGGCACGGATTACAGGCTGAGCCACCGAGCCCGGCTTGAAACATAATTTCAACTGAAGGAAGCAGAGTCTGAAGCTGAAAGGAGTTTAGCTAGCTGTAGGTGTCTCAGGGAGTTTGTGAGGAGAAACAAAGACAGAAGAACTTCTTCCCCTACCAGTCACACTTGCAAAAGTTCCTCATGCCTCCCCAGAAGCAGCCTCTTCATTAGAGGAAAGGAAGTATAAGGTCAGGAGCAGTTGAGAAGTGGTGAACAAGCAGGGAGAGAAATCAACAGCTTGATGGTGACAAGACAAAGCAAAATGCTCAAGCCTTGCAGGCTAGCACTTACACTCACCGGTGGCTGGAGAAATCTCACTCATCGATGTCCCTGTGAAGTCACCAAAATCTGTTACTGGGAAAAGGATTGCTTCTTCCAGCTTGGGTGACAGGCTGAAGTTGATAACTGGGTTCTTGTGCTCATATTTGAAAGAATTCACAAAGACACGCAAAGTAGCAAAACAAGCAAGTAGCTTTATTAAGCAAAGAATAGTACACTCTCAAGAAGGGAGAGTGGGCAGAAACAGCCTACAGAAAGCTACCCTTCTACCCCCAACTTTTGTTGAGCTGTAACTTTTATTCCTAGGGGTACCAAGAGGTAGGTTTGGGAGTGGTCTTTTTTTAGAAATGGGTGGTCTTAAGGCTGAGTTATTGTTACTCCTCCCTCACATTAGTCAGGAAAGTTTTAGGCCTTATAGGGTCATATCAGCACTGTCATGGCATCAGGTGTTTGATGGGAATATGAGGCTGCCCCAGGGTTATTTTAAGCTAATAGTTTTAAAATTAAGGTAAAGTAGGTCATGATTATCTTAGGTCAACCTTGGTTATTGATGTGCATGCTTCAGGGGTTCCTAAGCTGGTTCTTGCCTTGGTGGTCATCTCCTGACTGCAAGCACCCCAAATAGATGGACTACTGTATTGCCAGTGTATTTGTTAAGAGTCTAACAGTTATATATGTGTGATTTTCCGTAGCTAGGCCATCTTGCTTGCATGCATGGTTTTTCAGCAGCTGGTACAAATGTCAACGGGTTTGAGACTTTCCTACAGCCCTAAAATTTTCCTAGTCTAACCTACCTATCCTATCAGAATCATAGAGACTGAAGAGAGATAATTTGACTTCCTCTTTTCCTATGTGGATGCCTTTAATTATTTTTCTTGCCGAATTGTTCTGGCTAAGACTATGTTCCACTGCTGTGCTGAATAGCAGTAGAAAGAATGGATAGTCTTCTCTTGTTTCAACTCTTACAGGAGATGCTTCCAATTTTTGCCCATTCTGTATGATGTTGTCTGTGGGTTTGTCATAGATAGCTTTTATTACTTTGAGATATATTCCTTTGAAGCACAGTTGCTTTTGTGTTTTATCATGAAAGCATATTGGATATTATGTAATGCTTTTTTGCAATTAATTGAGATGCTCATAAGTTTCTTCTTTTTAATTATATGTGGTATATCGCATTTATCAATCTGCACATGTTGAATCACCTTTTTACCTCAGCAATAAAGCCCTCTTGATCATGTTGAATTATCTTTTAGATGTGCTGCTGGATGCAGTTTGCTAGTATTTGGTTGAGGATTTTTGTATCTATGTTCATCATGGATATTGGTTTATAGCCTTTCAGTTTGTCTTTGCCAGATTTTGTTATCAGGAAAATATTGGTTTCATAGAATGACTCAGGAAGGAATCCCACCTTCTTGATTTTTTTGGAATAGTTTCAGTAGGATTAGTATCAACTCTTCCTTGTAAGTTTGGTAGAATTAAGCTGTGAAATTATCTGGTCCAAGTCTTTTTTTGTGTGGTATATTTTTGTTAGTCATTCAATTTGTGAGTAGTTATTGGTTTCTTCAGTTTTCAATTTCTTCCTATTTCAATCTTGGGAGGTTTGTGATTCCAGTACTTTATATATTTCCTCAAAATATTTTAGTTTATATGCATAAAGATGTTGCTAGTAGTCTCTGAAAATCATTTATTATTTCTGTGGATCAGTTACAATGTTACCTTTGTTATTTCTGATTGTATTGATTTGGATCCTCTCTCTTTTTTTATTTGTTAATGTAGATAGCAGTCTATCAATCTTGTTGATTATTTCTATCGACCAATTTTTTTGTTTTGTTGCTTCTTTGTATGGTTTTTATGATCTCAATTTTATTTAGTTTTGATCTAATTTTGGTTTTTTAAATTTTAGTAGCTTTGAGTTTAGTTAGATCTTATTTTATTACTTCTTTTAGGTGTGATGTTAGGTTGTTTGAGATCTTTTATCTTCTTCATATGGACATTTGTCCTGTTCTCACATGGTCCCATAAGACTATATCATATATGCTTACTTTATCTTTTCTATGTTTAGATATATTCAGATACAGAAATATTTACCATTGTGTTACAATTACCTGGCATATTCAATGCAGTAACATGTTTCACAGGTAAATAGCCTAGGAGCAATAAGAGTATATACCATTTAGACTAAATGTGTAGTAGGCTATATTATCTAGGTTTGTGTAAGTATACTCTGTGATGTTTGTACAACAACAAAATTACCTAATAATACATTTCTCAGAAGGTATTCCTTTCATTAAGGATGTATGACTGTATATACATGGAATCTCTTTACTTGCACCAACTTGACTTGGATTCCCTAGAAAGCAGAGTGCCTAAAGTCAAAGTTAATGTTTCCATTGTTTTAGTGAGTGCAATTCCAAATAAGACAGAGTGACAGAAAAGGTGAATGAGTCAGGAAAGAAGAAAGAACAAATACAAAAGGAGTCAACAAAATTTGTAATCAAACTGTCCATTTTACATAATCATCTCTTGGGAGGTTATAATCTTCTGTACCTCAAAAAAGTTTGTCTGGGTGGAGAAAAAAAAAGTATTTTTCTGCATGCTCCCATTTCTTATAGTCAGAGATTTACCTTAAGAGATGTTAACTTTCTGGTATGTCCAGAATGTACAATCATATATGGCAAGTGGATCTTCCAGTATCACATGCCTTGGTTATACTGAGCTCTGGTAAGAGGCCTAGGGTATGCAGGAGGGGAGAAGAGAAAGTCATAGTCATGAGACAAGTCACTGCCAGCATGCAATCAGTGAACATCTTTGTACAGTTGTTATCTGTAGTGATGATTAGAGTGAAATAAATGGCCAAAGGTCCCAGTAAAATGAAAAAGTGAGGATAAGAAAAATATAGACATGTCCACATTGGAGATTCCCACTGCCATTTAATCATTCTGATTGCTAGTTTACTTGTAGGTAAGAATGTAGGCTTGATGCGAATTAAGGTAAAGTTTCTAAATCAGTCTTCCCTCTTTACTATTCCTCTCATTTCTACAAACACACATACACACACACACACACACACACACACACACACACACACACACACACATCATTATATTGACATTACAGGTAGAAAAAACACCTTAAGATATTTGCAATTCACCTTGTTTCTTGATCCCACTGAAAAAGGATTTAGACTGATTAAATAATCAGACAGTAGGTTTCTTGTAATCTGAAGTTCACAGAAACTGAGTTTTCTAAAGATATATTTCAGAAAAATAATTTAATATATGGAAAAAAATTAATGTTTCAAATTATTTAGAGTATGCTTTCTCATATATTACAAATGGCTAAGTTTTGCAGTGGGTGGATCTATACCAACCTACTTCCAAAGTAATGAAAGCTTAGAGGCCAAAAAAAGAAGCTGATATATTCAGTTTCTCAGAAAGAAACATTTAACAGGAACTTATGAACAGAAACTATGATGGGTGGGTGGCTACAAGATGAGATTGTGTATCTCCACATCATTATTCCTCGGTTTCAGGTCTTACATGCTATACAGAAAGAAAATGTAGGGCAGTTAAAGTCAACTCCTTAGGAAGCAGCAAGAATGCTATGTGGATCTGCTTAAAGTCAACATTTATAGTCAAGGTTGTTTTGACTTAAGAACAGGATTAATAATAAGAGTCAATAAAATAGAAATCTTACAACCATTCCCAGAACAGGAGTCAGAAGTCAATATGATGGATAAAGCAACCCAAGATGGAGTTGCTTTGGCCACTAAATCATATATCATACTGATTACAAAATAGTTGATAATCTAATAAAATATTTTAAAATTTACCTGTATAGTATCCAAGATACCCAAGATAACCGTATTTAGTAACTTATAAGATTCTCTTGTTTTAAATATTTTCTAAAAGACATAAAAATAATCTTAATAGTTTTTTGCTCAACTTTTGAATTAAACACAACTCAGTTATCAAAGAGCAGTAAACTCTTGTTATGAGGATACTCCCAGTTGTAAGTAATATTTGAAGTTAATTTTGACAGCCAAAATATGATAGAAGAAACTATATGATTGACTTTATGCTGTCACTTCTGGAGCTTACATTTTTCTTCTATGTATTCCCTACCAGAATATGCAATTAGTCTATTTAAATAGACATAGCTAGCATCCCTGATGAGACAAATGCAGAATCTGAGAATCTATCATTTGAGCATTTAACACTGTGTTTGTAAAACATAATTCAAATAGTCAGCTCTTTCTGTGAACCTATTTATTGCACTTGAAGATTTCTCCCCATCTCTCGTGTGTTTTCACAGTTTCCTTTTAAACAAAATCCGATGTTGGCTGTAAATACTTTTCAACCATAGCAAGACACAGATGTAACTTATATGTGAAACTCTATAAAATATTTCCTGCAAATGATAGCAGAATAAAAAGCAGATGAAGGAGAAAGGTTTGTGTGGTGCCTCCTTCAGAGATAGGTTATACAAAGCTCATGGCCAGGAAGCCAAGTGTGCCTGAAGGTCACTACATTCTACAGGGGGCATAGTTGTTTTGCTGGGAATGTTTAATTTAACCAGTCACCAGATTTAAAAAGTAAAAGAAAAAATTTGTTTGAGTCTTTCTTATATTTACAATAACAAAGAAAGAAAATAAATTGCTGTTTGGTTATAATCAATCTCAAATTTTTTATATAATCTTCCAATAAAATAGACACAATGCCACAGCAAATTATAGCTTCTTTTTATTTATGTCAAAGGTTTCTTAAAAAGTAGCACTATTGCCACATAGATGAGATTCTTCTCTGTTGTAGGGACTGTCCTTTGTATTGTAGATGTTTACCACCAGCCTGGCTTCTATGATTCACTTCCTGCCAGTAGTACACTTCCGCATCTAGTGGTGACAAACAAAACTGCCTCCAGGGCAAAGGTGACCTGAATCAAAGTGCTCCACCCTGGAAAACAACTAGTATGTAATAAAGCTGCAAAGCCATAGAAACTATCAAGAGAGTGGGGAGACAGCCTACAGTGTGGGAAAAAAAAATTGTCAACTGATATCTGACAAAGGCGTAAAATCTAAGATCTACAAGGAACTCAAACACGCCAAAAAGAAAAACAAAACAAACAGTCCCATTACAAAGTGGGCAAAAGATATGAGTAAACACTTCTCAAAAGAAGACATACCAGCAGTCAACAGATACATGAAAAACTGCTCAGCCTCACTAGTCATCAAAGAAATGCAAAATAAACCACATTGAGATACCACCTAACTCCAGTCAGGATGACCATGATCAATATCTCAGAAAAGAACAGATGCTAGAGAGGATATAGCGAAAAGAGAACACTTCCACACAGTTGGTGGAAGAGTGAACTAAAACAGCTTCTGTGGAAAACAGTGTGGCAGTTCCTAAAAGATCTAAAAATCGACCTCTCATAAGACCCCATGATCCCACTACCGGGAATATACACTCAGAGGAACTCAAATCACTCTATGAAAAAGATACTTGCACACACATGTTTACTGAAGCATTATTTACAATAACAAAAACATGGAAAAAACTGTGCTGCTCATTGAAAGAGGACTAGATTTTTTTAAATGTGCTGCATATACACAATGGAATATTACGCAGTCATAAAGAAGGACAAAATTATGAATTTCACAGCAACTTGAATGGACTTAGAATCTATAATACTGAATGATCTATCACAGAAACAAATAACTGAGTACCACATGTTCTCACTCATAAGCGGACCTTGAATCATTATCATAATACTATAAGAATGGGACTGGCAGTAGTGGGAAACTGTCAGCAGAGGGGCACACTTCATCAACAAGGGTATCCACATAATGAACATTTGTATACCTAACCCTGAATGGTATCCCATGTCCCATATCTTCAAAATTAAAAATTAAAAAAAATTGTTCTGACATAATCCAGGGATGTGCCTATAGACTAAGATATGAATGATAAGTAATTAAGGATTTGCCAGTTTTATAAAGAAAAAGATCTGAAGATTTATTGCCTAAACTGTAACAGAAATGTCATAGTTTCATAATTTCAGAATAGCACCACAGAATATAATCAATAATGTTGATAATAATATAGCAAAAAGGCATCTAGTTAATATGTTGAACTATTGATTCAACAATCAATAAAACTTCTACATTTAAATAAAATATGCAGTAATCAATACTGATCATAGAGATGGTCAATGATATTAACCATTTTTTTTCATTCTTTTGTGAGGCATATAGATACACAATAGGAAATGGCACAGTTTTTTCCATAAAATATTAAAATTCCACCGGGTTCGATGGCTCAGCATGTAATCCCAGTGCTTTGGGAGGCTGAGGTGAGTGGATTGCCTAAGTCCGTGGGTTCGAGACCCGCCTGAGCAACTTGGCGAGACCTCATCTCGATAAATCAAAAATTAGCCGGGCATGGTAGCACGCGCCTGTAGTTCCAGCTACTCGGAAGGCTGAGGCAGAAGGATCGCTGGAATCCAGCAGGTCAAGGCTGCGGTGGCCAGGAGCAGCCACTGCACTCCAGTCTGGGCGACAGAGTGAGACTCCAACTCAAAAAAAAAAAAAAAAAAAAAATTAAAATTCCATGTTTTAAATGCATATTTCCACTTTTAAAAAAATCTACCTTATGAGAAATAGAAATGTTTGCACAGCGTGTAAATAAATGTATCTTGAATCAATAGCAAATACCTAATTTACTTTGAAATAGTAGAGTCATTATGATTCATTAAGGAGAATAAAGATACTTCACTGTTTATAGTCTATTTAACACTGCCCATAAAACTCTTAACACTGAAGTAAGACATAAAGCTAAAATAAGAATAAATGAGAAAATTGAAATAACTATACAAAAAGAACAGACTTAATATTATTTTCTTTATATTTACATTACCCAATATAAATACACAATAAAAAAATATATTCATCATAACAAACACAATATAAGCTAACCAGAAATAAAGTTAAAAACAAATGTATTTGTCCCTAAAAAAAAAACAATAAAACTACTGAGTAATAAGTGAAACCAAGTTTTCAAAACAAAGAGAGAAATTATTTTCATAGATGGGAAAACTGAATAATTCAATAATTATAATAGCAATTAATATATACAGAGTAACTTGAACGCAAGGCATTTTAAATATTTTAAATAAAATTTTATAATAATCTTTATAAAAATTCTACGAAGTCACTACTCTGATGAAAACCAACTTTGGAGAATTAAAATTATCAAATAACTGAATGAATAAAAACAATCTAAGAAATTAAGCAAAGTATGAACTCCTCTCCACTCCTTTATTTTCTCTTATTGGTTTTTAATTATAAAATATTAGTAAAAGGACAGTTTTTACTAAATGCTGTCAAAAAAAAGTTATATTTATTTTTATTTAGTCTAAAAATGTTTGCAAGTCTATAATCAACATATGTTGATTGGCTTATATGGCAGGAACTCTACTGAGCTTTAGAGATATTTTATAAATAATGGTTGTGGGATGCTTTTTCCTTTTCATGTAAGTTATTTTGGAATGACATTTACTATCAAAAGATCCCATTTAATAAAAAAAACAGATCCAATAAAATTAGAATAGAAAGCTGAATTAGAGGTAGACATCTAACAGTGCATGTAAAAGAGCATGAAATTGAAAGCTTCATTTTGGTGTTTCTAAATTACTTTAGTTCTTATTTCATGTTATTTCAACTCCAATATTTAACCATAAAATTTTATATATGTGTTAGTCATCCACTGAATATTTATATATTTATTGCCACTGCAACCATTTTTTTCAAATTGAAAGATTTTAAAAATACAAAATGAAATAAAACATGTAAAAGACTTAAATACTTTCATAGTTATAGGTGTGAAAAAATCACTGTTATCTTTTTATTTAATCTGAAATTTTTCCTATTTTTAATGTACATACTTCTATAGAAAGGCATATTTTAAATAATAATTATGCGAGAAAATGAGAAAAAAATTGAGAAATATGACAAACTCTTCAAGTAATCTAAATTTTTGCATTAACTTGAAAATTGTCTGATGCACATGTAAAATCTCTTTTGCTTTATATGGTCCTAGGGGAAGGATAGTCTGTTGAATTTAAATATAACCTTTTTTTATATCATTGTTTACTACAAAATGGTTTAAAACAATATTGCTTAAATTGTTTTAAAAACATGTCTCTAAAATAGCAATGGTGTTTTAAATAATTAAAATAACTATGCCAATGCACATATTATTATACCACTTCAAAATTTATACACATCTATCACTAAAATTTATACAAAGTAAAATTTTATAAGTGAAGACGTATCAGCCTTTAAAGGTTAAGACAATGATTGACTAAAATAACCATTAAATTTTGAACAAAGTTATAGAAAAGACCAAATTTGCCTTCCTGTGTCAGTTTTATTGTCTACAATTAGTAGCTGGCTTGATGCCAGCAGAGTGGATGCTGATGAAGGGCAATTTATTTTCATGCTATTTTCGGCCAATTAAATACAAGATGAGAATAGGAGGACATAATGTAGTCCCAGATATTTAAAGTGTGATTTACTTCTTCCAATTCAATCTGATGATATTCTTCCTTGGATGGTCAAAGCAAATTATGTGTTTCTTGGTAAGTTCACCTGCCACTCAGCAGACAATACTAGGGAAGCTTCAGCAGCAGAGATAGGTAACAAGTTCTTCCTTATAAGGTCAATGCTTTCAACCATGGTAACTGAATGAAACTTCTGTAAGAAATAAATTGTTACAATTTTTATTTTCTATATTGTTGCTTCCAATCAAATGGAAACATTTTCCAAATGTCTTTGTAGAAATCATATGATGGTATTTATGTGCTGTAACTAACACTCCCCAAAATGTATTTGACTGATTATTTTTATATATTACCAATAAATAGTCTGCAATTTGGTGTTAAATTTTAAAAATCCCCAAAGTGAAAGGGAAGAACCAGGAAGAACACACACACACACACACACACACACACACACACACACACACACACACAGAATAATTTTGATTAAAAAATTGATTTTTCACTTTTTTTCATATTTTTGTTAAAGACTAGTAAACATGAAAAACATCTGACATATTAAACAACAATAATAATTAGCTCATTATAAACAATAGTAAGTTGAATTATTTCTTTTAATTATGTTTTAATTATGAAAACGTACAAGCAGTTAGACTTTTTTCAACTTGATTCTAGAGTAACTCTGTAATTGGCTTAATATTTTAAACCTAGATTTAATTCTTGAGATGTTTCAACACAATTTTTGTTTTTCATATCTAAGGTTATTTTCCCATAATAAAGCTGGGTAAAATAAACATGTTTTTTGTGTGGAGCTTTCAAAGATTTTTAAAAGAAAACATCATTGAAAATACTTCTGATTTTATAACTGAAGTAATAGGCATATCGGGAAATATCAAACCTACTTGATTTTTGATACATCTGATTCCAAGAAAGACAAAGCTTATTTTTTTAAATAGAATTAGTATTATATTCTCATTTTACAGATAATGAGTGCAAAGAAGATTATTAAGTAATTTCTTCTTGGCTAAACAACTATGAAGGGGTGGGACGGATTTGAAAAACAAGCAAGTTCCTAGATCTGTGTTCATGGCTGCAGTGCTATATTGTCCTACTTTTTTGCAAGTAAAACAATGAGATCGAGAGAAATCAACTCACCAAACTCCGTAAAGTGACTTATTTGGTGCAAAAAAGTAAGTAATTCTGAATACCCATTATGTGTACATATATGCCTTACCATGGTCAACTAATACTGGTTTCAGTTTTACAAAGAAGACATATAGATACTTTTTTATAAGGGTTTTCATACAAAGTAATGAATATTTTAACAAAATAATTTAACTTCATTTAGCACATTCTTTAAGAAATGAAAGGTGAAAAGTTTTCAGAAAAAAAAAAATAGACATCAAAATGATTCTGTGCATTTAGCAACAGCAGAAACAGATCAACTTTTTGGGAATACCTGACAAGGTGCCCAGGAAATCTTGGATTCAAGTCATCCTTACATGTCAATTGAAAATGGAGCTGTTTTTTGTGTGTTTGTTTGTTTTATGTTTTGGGGGTTTTAAAAGTTTTTTAAAAAACTTTACAAGAGAGAGAAGGGAGAAAAAAAGGGGGAGGGGGTACATGCCAGAGCTGAAATGGGCAAAAGAAACTGGGAAACTGGAGCAGTTAGCAAAAATGGTGTTTCTTTTGCATATTTGACAGGATATGAAGTGTGGCTTATTTTATCAAAGTTCTAAATTGCCAACTTAAACAATATAATTTTGGTCTCCTGATACAATTACACTGTAGCTCACTACAGACTCTGAGAAGAAATTCTTGCCTTTAAAAAAAAAATGTCTTCAAGGGTTTTTTTCCCCTCTCAGGAAAAATAAAAATAAAAAAAGACACCAGTTTAAGGATTTTGTTCTTTGCAATTATTCCCCTTGGCCTAAATATTATGGTAAACACGGGCTGGCTAAGGGATTGTTCCTATTTCTAAATAATAAATATGGTTTTAAAAAGAGAAAAGGAGGCAATATTTATAAAGTATATGCAACCTCCTGATCCTAACACCCTACTAAATGATATCACAATCTAAGCCCAAATCTTGCTCTTTTCACATTCACCTGCTTGTCAATTGTCAATTTAAGCAAGTCAGCTCTACATATATTTTTTTCTTTCCTTGTTATGAAAAATGGTGGAGATTTTCACATGACAGTTAGTAATTGCAGAAGTTCCACAGAGACTAATATTCAGTGTGCTAGTCGAAGCAAGAAAGTCTGGATACAATTATTGAAGTAATTTCCCAGAGCACCACAGGTATCCTCTAAAGATGGGGGGTGAATAGATTTATTTATTGCCCTCATCAAAAACTTTAGATTGATGAATAAACCAGTTTGCATCCATGTGAAGCTCTCTTCCACGTTAGATTCAGCATCTGCCTACTCCACTGTCTAAAAATATAGAAGAAATTTTCTCTCTCCCTCCCTTCAGCTGAACACTATGCCCTTTCCTAGTGCAATACTTCCATTCAATGCATTTTTATTATTATTTGAAATAGCTATGACAAATTAAAACATAACAAATTAAAAAAATACAGAGAATATATTCTATCAAACTCATCTGCACAATACAATAAATATCATGGATTCAACAGTAATAATCAAGTTAATGTGAATAAGAGAAATTGACAGGTGGAGGTTTTTAGGATTCTAATCCAATGTTGATTAGCTTGAGCCATGGAGTTGGTAGGGATGAGGGAGAGATGGACAGTGCAGATATACTCTTTTATTGCAATATCTGTTTCATTCCAAGTGAACAAAATATTTCAAATATCTTAGGTCAACGGTCCCTAACCTTTTAGGTATCATGGACCAGATTCGTGGCAGACAATTTTTCCGTGAATGGAGGGTATGGAGTGTAGGATATGCAGTCAAACCTCACTGCTAATGATTTATTTGCAGACACTCCCTGGTGCTCACATCCCCATCTCAGCTCCACTTCAGGTCATCAGGCATTGGATTCTTATAAGGAGTACACAACCTCGATCCCTCACATGTACCATTCACAAAAGAGATCACGCTTTTATGAGAAATTAATGCCACTGTTGATGTGACAGAGATGGAGCTCAGGAGGTAATGCCAGCGATGGGGAGCAGCTATAGAGTCAAATGAAGCTCGGCTCCTTCTCCCACTGCTTACCTCCTGCTATGTGGTCAGTTCCTAACAGACCATGACCTGGGGAGTTGGGGACCCCTATCCTAGGTAGTGCCTTGTGATTCCAAATTGTCTTCTATATTAAAAAAAAAAAGACTAAAAATAACACGCATGTTTTAAAAACGCTCCTATTTCAAAGAGTGTGCTGGCATAGGAGACAAAACCAATGCAGAAAAGAAAAACAAAATAAATAAGACAAAAAAATTAAAACAGACTATAGTTTATGATTCAACTGAGAGTATAAAAATTAAGAGAACAGAATTAACATGCACTCAAAACTATATCGTGTGGTGTACTTGATTTATTTTCTTTCAATTTAATGAGTGAATGACCCACTTTTCCTCACTTCTTCTTGCGTTGTTAGCATCTAAAAACAATAACTAAATACTTATTCCTGGAGATCACACAATATAAAAAGCATATCAAATTTTACTAAAATTTTTATAGATTATAGCAGTTTCAAGTTTAATGACAACATTGAACCTAAAATTAACTCACATGACTTCTGGTATGTCAAAGAATGCACAGCTCCAAGATCCACACTCTTTTTCAAAAAGGGTGCAAAATAAATGTTCTACTTTCCCTTATCAATTATATACATTTTGAATTAGAGTCAAATCTTATTTTATTGATTTCTTACTTTTCTCTCTGTTTCTACTGGTTATTTTTATGATTTCACCATTGCTTCTGCCAAATTTATTTATTTCCCCTTTTTTTTTCGGTTAAAAGGGAAATCTATGTCAGTGTTAGAAATTAGTATGGTGTTTAGAAAAATATGAACTAGATGTAAAAAAAATACCTGGTTTCTAGTCATAGCACTTCCCCCTGAAACTCAATTGTTGCCAGAATTCCACCCAATATACTTCTGGGTTCCTTGCATCATTCTTGACACATAGTAATTGCTTTAAAAATATCTAAAGGAATGAGAAAGGGAAGAACGAGAGTTGGATTTTGGGGAGTAATTTAATTCTTTTAATAAATACATTCTATTTGAGGAGAAATAAAATGATAGAAACAAATATATAGACAAGTAAGGACAAGTAAATGTAATCAACAAACAAATAAGGAGTTAATATAGATTTAATAGGATAGGATATAATTTGTCAGGATAGCAAGTTTGGCTCTCATTTATTGTAAAGTAACATGGCCTATGGCCGGTTATATCTCTTTAAACGTCAAAAAGGACAAATAATTGATCTTGATCTCTCTCCTATCATATACTCAAATGGGTCCCTCCTCTTACTTTACCTATCCTAGGAAATGGCTTTATTATTAACTTGGATCATATAACTAGAACCAATGGTGTCACGACTATCACCTCACCCTCTTTCAAATAACATGCCTAGTGTATCACCGAGTCCTAGATTTGACTTTCTATTATCTTCCAATACTTATTTTATTAAATTTTAATCCATGCTACCATTGTACTGCCAATTTAGAAATCCATCTACACTTTTAAAAAATTCACTGTATAGCCGGATTCGGTGGCTCAGCCTGTAATCCCGTGCCTTTGGGAGACTGAGGTGAGTGGATTGCCTGAGCCCACGGGTTCGAGACCCGCCTGGGCAGTGAGACCTCATCTCTACAATAAGTCAAAAAATCAGCCAGGTGTGGAAGCGCATGCCTGTAATTCCGGCTACTCGGAAGGCTGAGGCGGAAAGATCGCCGGAGCCCAGCGGGTCGAGGCTGCGGTGGCCGGGAGCGGCCACTGCACTCCAGTCTGGACGACAGAGTGAGACTACAACTCAAAATAAATAAATAAATAAAATAAAAATAAAAAATTCACTATATCCACTTTGGTCTTGTTCTGAATAAAACTTCACACTAACAATAGCCAAAGCAACATTTTCGTAAGTATATATAAGTGTATCATCTTTCTACCTTAAAATTCTCAGTGATTCTCCATTCTTCTTCAAATAAAGAAAAATAAATATATGTGTGGTATTTACAAAGCCCTACATGTTTTTTTTTTCCAGTTTTATGTCCAAGTCACTCCCACTCCTGTCTGTCTCTCTTTTTTCCAGTTTTACTCTGTCTTACTCCCATCTGTTCACCAAGGCCCCACCTACAACAGAACAACATTTTTTCCACTAGACTGGGGATCTCTTTCCTCTTTCCCTGTCCCTCCCTTCATGGAATAGTTATATAATATAAATTATATATAATATATAACAGTATAATTTACAACATAATTTTATTCTGAACTTGTTGGCAGGCCTCAACTAAATATAAGTGGCCACTTTTTTTTTTTAATAGAAAGAGAAAAAACTGGCAGGAAGTAATTTAGTAAGCTATCAAGAGGGGATGGAAATCAAATCAGAATTAAAAATCTCGCACCTAACCCTCCATAAACATTCACACGCTTACAGGACAAGCTATACATAAAATAAATGTGCATATGAATTTTAAATTT
Source organism: Carlito syrichta (assembly GCF_000164805.1). Taxonomy (NCBI): domain Eukaryota; kingdom Metazoa; phylum Chordata; class Mammalia; order Primates; family Tarsiidae; genus Carlito; species Carlito syrichta. The sequence goes on from NW_007091571.1 coordinate 235,666, forward strand.
TAAAAAGTACAAGAAATCTAGATAAATCACTTGAAAGAAAGTAGTATATCTAATCTTTGCTGATGGTCACTAATTATGAAATATATATATATATACACATGACTGATGAATATATAGTTGTTTTGTATAAAAAGAAACTTCTTATTAAATATTTATATTCACATTTCAGGACACATTGCATATAAAATGCCTATGAAATAAATATATGGATAATCTTACCAAGAAAAAATGAGTTCTATTTTTATTCAATTGGCTTTTATAGTAATTAATAATTTGTCCTAGCTTTTAAGACACAACTTGCAAATATTTAGACCTTAGAGTATTTTTCTCAATATAAAAATCAATTCAAATTAGAGAATGTAAACTGTTACTCTAGCCATTATTACTTAATTTATTTTTTATTTCACATTTTGTAAGGATAAGATGCAGTATTCACACAATTCATTTAAATCAAACAGTATAAAAGTTCAACAGCCGGGCTCGGTGGCTCAGCCTGTAATCCCGTGCCTTTGGGAGGCTGAGGTGAGTGAATTGCCTGAGCCCGCAGGTTCGAGACCTGCCTGGGCAGTGAGACCTCATCTCTATAATAAAAATAAAAAATAATAATAATCAGCCGGGCATGGTAGTGCATGCCTGTAATTCCGGCTACTTGGAAGGCTGAGGCGGAAGGATCGCCGGAGCCCAGCAGGTCGAGGCTGCGGTGGCCGGGAGCGGCCACTACACTCCAGTCTGGGCGACAGAGTGAGAATCCAACTCTAAATAAATAAATAAATAAATAAATAAATAAAATAAAAGTTCAACAGAAGGGTCACCAAATTAAATAAAATATGGTAAAAAACATAAAAGTTCAAGAAAATGTGTGAATTACGTACATTAAGGAAAAAAAGGAGGAAATATAACACGCCTAAGTCCTTCAGGAGAATTTTAAAAGTAGCTAATAGAAAGAGAAAAAAGAAAGTGGCTTTCATATTAGAATACTTGAGAGAACTTTGGGAAAATTTCTATTCCTAAGGCAGTTTTCATAGAGCATCAGATGGTGCCCTTGACAAAGACTGGCGTCTAAAATGAGAAAGTTATAGAACAAATAGAGTAATTCAAGTCCAATAAATCACTAGGGCCATATGGTATATACCCAAGATTTCTGAAGGAAATAGTGTGAACTTTCATAGATACAAGGGGGAAAAAAAAGCAGCATGAAATATAGCCTTAATGATAGCATCTGCTTTTAAAGATTGCAAGATTGCTAATTTGATACATGGTATATTAAAAAGGGAAAAAGAATAGAAGAGGGTCAAATAAAAAATTTAATGTTCTCTGCCTGTATTAACATGTGATGTTGAGTTTTCGTGGATATTTCTATACAATTACAATTCCTTCTACTTTATCTTTGCTGGATTTCTTTTATGATAAAGCTATTCTTCCATCTCTCTTCTTGATCTTGACTATTTTCCAACAACACACTACTTAATAAGCCTATAGCTGACACCCGTGTATATTGACATTCATTTTCACTTGTACAAGCAAAAGCAGATTAACTAGTTCCGTTATCATGCTGATCCCTTTTCAAAAACTTCCTGATGTTTATTTTTTTCTCTCTCTTTGGGTTGTCTTGTTGTTTTGTTCTTTTTTGTTGGCTTGTTTGTTCTTTTTTGTTTGCTTGTTTGTTTGAGATAAATTGAATATACTAGATTTCAAATAGAAATGATTGTGCTCTATTTTGATTTTTTAGCCTTCAACTTATTCTGTTGGCATCCAAGAAGGGTTCTTCAAAAATCTGTTAATTAAGCAGGGCTCGGTGGCTCAGCCTGTAATCCCGCACTTTGGGAGTCTGAGGTGAGTGGATTGCCTGAGCCCACTGGTTCGAGGCCCGCCTGGGCAACTTGGTGAGACCTCATCTCTACAACAAATCCAAAAATTAGCCGGGCATGGTAGCACATGCCTGTAATTCCGGCTACTTGGAAGGCTGAGGTGGAAGGATCGCCGGAGCCCAGCAGGTTGAGGCTGCGGTGGCCGGGAGCGGCCACTGCACTCCAGTCTGGGTGACAGAGTGAGACTCTAACTCAAAAAAAAAAAAAAAAAAATCTGTTAATTTGCAATTTGAGAAGATCAAATTTTAAATAAACTTGTTTGTTTACATTTGTATTGATGTATTAGATACATACAAAAAAGTGTACTAATTATAATTCCTTAAGCTTAATGAACTTTTACACATATTGTACCATGTATCCTCTAGCCGAATCATTATGAAACACACTGTAGCTCTCATGGAGTCTCTTTACCCTTTGATAATCAATATTTCCTCAAAGGCAAACACTATTCTTAATTCTACTATCATCAATTAGTGTTCTGTTCTTTGACTTCAAATACATAAAATTATACTGATTATTGTCTGGCTTATTTTGCTCCAGATAACGTCTGTGAGAGTCATCAATGCTGTGGCATCTAACAGTATGTTAACCTTATTTTATTTAGAATCTTATTCCAATTAAAATTCCCTTTACAAAGTATCATATTTTATTGATTTACTGTCCTACTGATGGAAATTTGAGCTGTTTCTAGTTTTGTCTCAAGTGTAAATCAGTAATAAAATTTCTATATTCATAGTCTTTTACTGAACGTAGGTCGATTTTACTTGATTATAAACTTAAAAGTGAAATTGTTAGTCAAAGGGTGACCATTGAATTAAACTTAGTAAATAATACAAACCTGTTCTCCAAAGTTTTAATACAATTAACACTTAAATAGCAATTTGTGTGAGAGTTCAATTGCTTCTTCACATATTCACCAACACTTGGTATCATCAGTCTTTTCACTTTTAACCATTGAGTGAGTAGAGATGTCTCACTGTAACTTTAATTTGCATTTTGCTGAGGAGTAATGATATTGATGCATGTCATTACATTTTTTCTCATTTATGGAAATCAAGTGTTTTAATTTTCTCTGATTTCTAGAAAATAATTATTTGAGTTCTTTGTTGACTCTATCATTTACCTATTTACCTATTTATTTATTTTTAAGAATATGTTAAATGAAATGGAAAGACTATAATACATGCACACGTATATGTATATATTGATATGCATATATAACTCCATACACAATGATGCATATTTCATTGGAAGTAGTCATTATGCATTTTTATAAAGATATGGCATAAACACAACTGGGTCATTTTACTTTATTTCAGCTATCTTAATAGTCATCCTCTCACAGAAATAATTGACTATAACTATTATAATGTCAGATCTGTTTATACTTATTTTTTCTAGTTAATATTAAAAAAAAGGTTCAAGCAAATCGGGAAAGAGAAAGAGTAAAATATAATTAATAATTTAGATGCAAAAAATATTAACATTTGGAGAGAAAAAGTTATAATTTTTACAAAGTTCACAGAATTATTACTATGCAATGATGTGTATTAACTTTATTAAATAGTCTTTTCATATCTTGATTAGTATATTGATCTCTTCCTCATTTTTTTCCTCATTGCTTTGAAGACAGAGATTTCAATAGAAACATCTCATCATCGGATATTTTTCTACAACTTTCAGATAATTTCAGAATAAACATTAATTGTAAGTCCGTGTAAGGATTAATTCAATAAAAGATAATTGGAAACATAAATAATCTAAGTGAATACTAATGGAGAGTACAAAGTGACTCTCAATAGTATAATAAACTTTATGCTTTGTGTGAATATTTTTGTTATGCTCTTAAGAAAATTGTCTTTTCCTTATTTTCTTTGACATAATGTCTATTGCACTTTGAATATTACTACTAAATCTTACATGTCAATATCTATTCAGTGTAACAGTTGTGTATTGCCTTTCTTCTATCTTTTATACTTCACATTGTACTCAATATTGAGAGGGGATACATAAAATAATTATAAATCATGTTTTTTTCCTGAATCACTTAATAAACTCACAAACTCCACTGGATATAATATCTAGGTTCAAATTCTATTCTAGCACATATAACCTCTTTTTTTTTTTTTTTTGAGTTGGAGTCTCACTCTGTTGCCCAGGCAGGAGTGCAGTGGTACACTCACAGTCACTCCATTGTTGACATGCTGGGCTCCGGTGATCCTTCCGCCTTAGCCTTCCAAGTAGCCAGAACCACAGGCATTTGTCACCATACCCGGCTAATTTTTATCGAGTTATTGTGGAGACGAATCTCCATCAAATTGCCTGGGCTGGTCTCGAACCTGCGGGCCCAGGCAATCCACTCATCTCAGCCTCCCAGAATTCTGGGATTACAGGTTGAACCACCGTGCCCAGCCTATATAACCTCTTAAACTTGTACTTAGATATCTTTCTCTACAATTTTTAATGTTTAAGAAAACCAGGGGTTTCCACCTTTATTTTTCAAGCATGATTGGTGTAAATGTAACTCATTTTCATTGAGTGCCTCATTATGAGAGTCACTAGTGATAATAAATATGATTCACTAGCTTTTACCCTAACCAGTTGTCTTTGAAAACTTGAAAAGTTATAAGAATCTTTGCAGTACACTCTTTATAAATACTTGGGATTATCTAAAGTCAGCAACTACATATCCTCTGACAGGTATGTCTTAATCTCTTTGAGTGCAGTTGTCATACTTTGAGTGTACCTAGGGTCACTATGATCCCACACAGACCATCTTTATCTATTGCATTCACTGCTGCCCCTTCTGTCTTTGGTCTCTGTTGCCCTGAAATTCCATGTCTGCAAAATGTTCTGCAACCTTAAAGGGTCTAATAGTCTCTTTTTAAGTGTTGAGCTAAATGTCAATAACAGAAAACAGACCTACAGCACTTGTGACTCAGTATCTTACAGTTTTTAATGACCAGCTGTCAGAGGACTGTATTCAACAAACAGTAGATATTGAAAAATTTTAGTTGAATCAGAACTTACATCTATAAGGTGATCAGAACATAAACTGATGAAATATGTAGCAAAGCAAAGCATCATTAAAGTTATTAGATGTCCAAATGAGTGCAAATAGTCACAGAAATTCAGATCAAGAGGAGTAGATATACTGAGATGTTGTAGATTGAGAAGGTATAAATTTATGTTGCAGACCAAACGAATATGTATATTAAAGAGGCAAGTGAAAATGTGATAAAAGAGGAAATAGATTGTTTAACTAAAAGAATTATTTTAACTAAGGAGAAGACCAAGGAGTAATATTTCATAACTATAATAGAACCTGAACTTTTGAAATGTGAAGGCACTGGGAAAACACTAAACATTTTTAGCAAGAAAATAACATAAAATCAAGTATGTTGGTAAGACACACTGAGGGGAATTATTCATATTATTATTATTATTATTTTACTTCACAAGAAATTACTGGGCACCTGATGTTAGGCACAAGGTATTCAGCAGTGAATAACTGAGACAATACACCTGTCCTAAAAGAAACATACTAGATACACTGTTTATTTATTTGTTTGTTTGTTTATTTTTGAGTCAGTCTCACTCTGTTGCCAGGCTGGAGTGCAGTGGCATGCACACGGCCACCGCAGCCTTGACCTGGTGGGCTCAGGCAATCCTTTTGCCTCAGCTTTCCAAGTAGTTTTTGACTTATTGTAGAGATGAGGTCTTGCCAAGTTTGCCCAGGCTGGTCTTGAACCCTTGGGCTCAGGTAATCCTCTTGCCTCCATTTCCCAAAGTGCTGGGACTACAGGCATGAGCCACCATGTTCAGCTTGAAAAAGAAATGTGTAAGATTAGAAACAGGTGAAGCGAGCACCAAGGAGAAGCCAAAACTTTACCCATACAATGACCACTTATGTACCTAACCCTGAATTGTGTCCCACATACTTAAAATTTAAAAAGGTTAGAATAAATGTTTATATAGTGGTTGTTGTTAAGTAGACTACAATTGTATGAATTACTATTCTAAAACTGGTGTAAGATGGCCTTTGATAACAGTTCAAGGCTTTTTTAAAACTTAAACTGCTCTCTATAAATTTCCATTCTACAATTATTTCCATCATTCTCAGCAAAAGTCTATGTTACTTGAGATAAAAACAGAGGTTGTCAGTAATGATCTCCACAATTTCTTTAATCAACTTATAATTGTGTCAATATTTGCTTTAATCTTGTCACAATTTTCTGTTCTCCTTTATACTTTTTGTCTTGTTTCTTGAGTAAATAGCTTTTAATTTTTCATCTTCATATACCTCATATGCTGAAAACTTTCTACACAGAGTCTGATTACTTTTACTAAAATCCCGAGAACATGGAATTTTAAGTATTTCCATGCTTTTGAAAAATTTGACAATTCTCTTTTTCTTCTTTTTTATTGCTATTTTTATGGATATATAGTAATTGTGCACCCAGCTTTTTATCTTGTCATGACTTCTGTAAAATTATTAGTCTATCATGACTTTTGTTCTGCCTCTTCATTTCTAATCCATGGTTTTTGTTTTTGTTTTCTCTAAGTTCTCTTAATATATTGATGTTTTTGAAGTTTTCATTCTTTGACATTTCTCAGAGCACATTTTTTAAATTTATGAACTGAAAAGATAATCAGCCATCATGCTTAAAACTACTACCTATACAAATAACTCTACAGATATAACACTAACTCCCCCACTTATAAACTAGCTTTTTTATATCAATCCAGTAATTATCGAGCATTTAACATGTGATCAGTTGTGTGTTATATGCTTGCAACTCTGTGGTGGCTTCTGTCATGAGTTTATAACGCTTGCTATTAAAAAAAGAAGATCTGCCAGAGAAAGCAATATTTTAGCTAATCATGCAAGAACAATAGAAAGTATCCATGCATTTAAAAAGTTGATGTTGATAAGGAAAGGTATTGATTTCTTATGCTTGAAATCGGAAGAGAATAGAAGACATGATAGGTTCAAAAAATGGTTGGCACTTCAATTTTAAGTGGCTGTGGTTTGGAAGATAAGGTTGAAAGAACAAGTATGCATTTGTGAGATTTTAGAAGAGTTTGTAAAAGATTCTATCATGTTAGACTTTGTACTAAATGTAACTAGGGAGCCATGGAAGTCATTAGCGGGTAATTGTCATGACTTCTCATGCAATTTTAGAAAGACTATTCTCACTACAGAATATAAAGTAAATTGGGGTTAAACAAGAATAAAAACAGGAATATAAATTAATAGACTATGGAAATAATATATTCCAGAGAGGATAGTGATCTAGTGAGCTAGACAAGGGCCACGGAATTCGAAGACTCGGGTAACTAAAAGGTTCAAATGATTATAAATTGATAATTTGTAAAGTAAATGCATGATTAAACCTGGTGAGGAGGTTTGAGAAAGAATAGTGTACGATGAATTATAGCATTTTTATTTTAAAGTGCTTGAGAGATGACTGCACTTTCTTCCAGTTAGGGAATACTAGGAAGAGTATGAATTTGGAGCAATGAGAATCAATTCAAATGGGGAAAAATTAAGTTTTAGATGTTTATGAGATATTCAAGTGAACATAGCCAGTAAACAGAGGGAAATAAATTTCTAGAGTGGAAAAATGAGGTCTGACTTGGCTATATTGTTACAAGAGTCATCAGTAGATGGAATTTGCCTTGAAATTCCATGGTCAAGGCATCAAATCATATTTCAGTTTTCATCAGGATGTTGCACAAAAACCTCAAACCTGATACAAAAGTCCCCAAACTTTTATTTTCCTTTCACTTTTCCCCTATTTGATATTACTAAATTTCTAAAGTTAGCACTTACAAAGTCATTCTTGTCCATCTTTCTTTAAAGTATATTAAATAAAAAATCTCAAATTAATCAATTCCACCTCATCTTTACTCTCATATATTTAAATCAGTGTTTCAACATTTTAGCTACCATTATAGTCTCCTACAGTCTCTCATTTACAATTCATTTCCTCTATATTATCCTCTTTCATGTATTTCGAACACTTTCAACTGACTTCTTCCTAAAATATCTTGATGGGTATTACTCACTGCTTTGGTCTTATTCTTTTTTCCTTCTTCCTATATATTCTCTTCCTGGATATAAATATAGATAATTATTTATATCTATTGACCTTTAGAAAGCTTGCCATTTGTTATGAAATAACCTCAGGATATTGATTATAAGTAAATTTTACGACAGAAAAATTTATATTCATAACTTTTAAATATTAATGAATTTTTTGAATTAGTACTGTTAGATCTTAATATCAGAGACTTGTGACTGATAAAATGACTAATGGTAATGCCCTTTATCAAATATGATATTTCTTCTTGGAAGATCATGCAATTGTCATCTTAGTTCAAAAAGTATGTATCTGGTAGTGACATGTGACACATAAATTATGTGTAAAATTATGGATTCATATATAGAGACATATATTTAAATAAAATTTGATTCTTATTTCTTGTCATGAGTGAAGTTCAAAGAGACAAGTTAAAAGGTTAAAAAATATATGAAGGTATAAATCTACGAAATCATTAGGAACATTTCGAAGTAATTGGAGATGTTCAATTTACTTTAATTAGAAAAGTAGCAATAACAATAAAACCATTAGAAAACAAAAGTCTTGCAAAGATTTGGGATATGTACATATGAAATAGAAGAGGGTATCATTTAAGTAAAAAAATTTAGCCTGTATCTACTTTTTTTTTTTTGAGTCAGAGTCTCACTCCGTCGCCCAGGCTGGAGTTCAGTGGCACACCCATGGTCACCCCATCTTCGACCTCCTGGGCTCTGGAGATCCTTCTGCCTCAGCCTTCCAAGTAGCTGGAACTACAGATGCAAGCTACCACACCCAGCTAACATTTTTATTTATTGTAGAGGCGAGGTCTCACTAAGTTGTCTGGGCTGGTCTTGAACCCACTGGCTCAGAAAATCCACTCACCTCAGCCTCCCAAAGTGCTGTGATTACAGGCTGAGCCATCAAGCCCAGCCTAGCCTATATATTCTAAAGGAGAGAGAGAGAAAAAAAAAGAAAGCTGTCAAAGTTTCACATAAAACTTAATTAAGATATATATATACATATATGTATGTGTATATATATGTCTACATATATACACAGATGTATGTGTATATATATATGTCTACTGTTTGGATTCCTAAACATCACTGTAATATAGTTAATATAATTATAAAGAACTAACTATAGTTAGTAATAATGCATTCTATACTTGAAATTTGCAAATAAAGTAGATCTTACTTGTTCCCACCAATAAAAAAAGGTATGTGGTGTAATGGACAGATTCATTAGCGTGATTAGGAGAATAATTTCATAGTATATATTATATAAAAACATCATGTTTACATTTCAAATATGTATAGTATTTCTTTTTCAAGCCTACCCTTCATAAAGTTGAACAAAGAACTAAGATATCAATGTAGTAAATATAGTAAATATTATATTAACATGCATTATATGCTATCTTTATTTGTCAAAGCATCTTTGAAAAGAGTGCCCAATAAATCCTTGACTGCCATATTGACTTATGGACTTATGTAATATTAGAAGTTTAAAAGGTAAAGAAAGAAAAATTTCTTACAGCAAACTTTTGCACCTCATTGTTCTTGATACACACTTATCTTTGTTTTTCACGAAACCTAGAGCTAATCTGATAAGAACATACATGTGAGTTACATATTGTATCATAAGGAAATTCACTTATTATAAGTCATGTTTTTAAAAGAAATCTTGATTTTTACATTGACATAGGTTAGGACAAAGGAGCTTCAGCAGCGAATTCTTTTTTCAAGGGCAAGGAATCAAGTGAAAAAACTGAGACACGGGTTTTCCCACGATGTCTTCATTCAGTTTGAAATGTTACACAGATTTCTGCTTCTCTTTACCATGTATGGATATCACTGTTATTTATAAATGCGTTTTTTTAAAAAAAGAAAAATACATTGAGAACTTATTATAGAGTAGGCCCCAGGTACAATTTTAGATGAAGGGAAAAAATAAAATAAAATAAATTTTCTCCCATGAGTCTTAGATTCTGAGGTTGAAGAAGATATATACAAATGAATGAAACATAATGTATCTAATGAAAAAAGTAATATGGAAAAAAATAAAGAATGAATTGTGGAGATGGGGCTGAAATTAGAGGAGAGTTTATGTTTTAAATGTGGTATTTGGGGGATACTTCATGAGAAGATAGCATTTGAGTAAAGTCCAGTCATCAATCTATGTAGCTGCCTAGGGGAATGGTGTATTCTAAGCAGAGACAGAGCAGGTTCAAAATCTCTGAAGCCAAAATGTTCCTGGTACGTTCAAGTAACAGCAAGTTGGTTGACATTACTGGAGAAAAGTGAATAAGAGGGAGCTAGTAGTAGAAGATGGAATTAAAAAGTCAACAGCAGCAAGAACTCAAGAGCCTTAAATGTCTTTAGGAGAGTATGTGCAAAAGGGGAGCAGAGTAACATACCCTAACCTATATTCAGCAGAATTGTTCTGACTCTTGTGTTGTCTATAGATTAGTGGGGCTTGGGGTTATGGCGTAAAGCGCAGATGTGAGAATGAAGACTATTAAGAGCTTATCACAAAGATGTAGTTGGAATACTTTAGTGGCTGGACTCATATTCAAAATGGAAGTAGCAAGAATTAGTAGATTTTTGTTTGCTTTAAAACGGCTAATTTTGCAGCCGGACTCGGTGGCTCAGCCTGTAATCCCACGCTTTGGGAGGCTGAGGTGAGTGGATTGCCTGAGCCTGTGGTTCGTGACCCGCCTGGGCAACTTGGCAAGACCTCATCTCTACAATAAATCAAAAATTAGCAGGGTGTGGTAGTGTGCACCTGTAGATCCAGCTACTTGGAAGGCTGAGGAGGAAGGATCACTGGAGCCCAGCAGGTCGAGGCTGGGTGACACTGCACTCCAGTCTGGGTGACAGAATGAGACTCCAACTCAAAAAAATAAAAATAAATAAATAAATAAAATGGCTAATTTTTTGCAGTTTTTTTTTACACTTATGGGAAAAAAATATATATGTGTTACAAAGTACTGGCGCAAATTCTTTGATTAGGTTACAGAAAATTGTGTGTAAGTAGAAGGGTGACATCATCTGGGAACATGACCAGTGATTCATATTAACCAGAGAGAAGAAAAGACATGAAAGAGAAAGTTATATAATTGTCATCTCAAGAAGTAAGACTGAGAGAATTAGGAAAATATAGTAGACATGCCAAAAAGTTCAACGACCCAGTTGAAGTTAATAGTTATGATTATATTGAGAAGATTTTTAAAAAATATAATTCTACTTTCCAGAGAACCATGTTCAACTGCACAAATCCTGCAAGGAACCTGCATCTGTCTGTGAAATTTTGTCAGCTGAGATTGATCATGCTAGAGAAGACTGAATGTTTTGATGGTGTTTGCAAGGGTGTGATTACAATGATGAACCATGGGTTTTCAGGGAATTGAGAATATCACATATATTATCATGAAATATTTAGTTTCATCAATGAGTTATATATTATAAAAGTCAGGAGAGATAGAAACAAGTTAATAATTGGAGAGTTGAACATTTGAGATTGAGGATATGGAGGTGATGAGGCGATGTGTTTCCTGGAAATAAGAAGGTATAGGGAAGTCTATCCAATAAAAATTATGTGCTAATGGGATTGTTCATATAGCTACAATAGCCACCAGCACATGTGACATTGAACACTTTATATGTGGCTAATGCAAGTAAAGGACTAGCTTACTTTAATTAAATTTAAAAAAACCATTTATCATTATTGACTAATAAATTGGGCAGTGATGATCATATGAGTGGAAGATTGAGGAAGAGCAGAGGGATAGCGTAATGTTAGACAAAGGGAGAATGAGCTAGCGATGAGGAGGAATGGTCAAGATGAGAATAGATGACTAATCTCTATAGTGGGTAATGGGTAGTGCAGACTGATGACACCAAAGTCAGACCTGAGGCATTGTATAAAGGGAAGAGATAATGTTATAGATTCCAGAACTGAAAATGATGTCCAGTAGAAGAAGACGTGTGAAAAAAAATCCATGATTTTGAGAGGGTTGCATGAGAAGCCATGCTCTCAAAGAAGAGCCATGGTTCATGGAGAAAATGACCTAAGTTACAGATGGCATGGCAGATTTCTTATTTAATTTAATGAGGACTGAGTTGAAAATTTAAAAAACAAATAGTGTTATGGGATGAGAGTACAGAGAATGAGGAATGGCCTAGAAGTAAAAAGCATAATGTGATTAATCCTGATTATTACAGGACAGATAGATGTTGCTATGCCTTTTGGGGCCAGTAAGTACATCATTCCTTTTATTCAACAAACATTAGGTAACCATTGACCATATGCCAGACATTATGCTAGACTTCAGGCAATAAATAGATGGTGCCTGAAATGTACGTGATTCTCACTCTAATTTTCTGCCAAAATACCTCTTAGGGCAACATATCTTACAGTCCTATTATCTGTTGTATAAATGAATATTTTGTCTACTGGGTATTTTTTTGTTTTTAGGTATTTTGCTCATATTGTCAGCCTTTACCTTTCAAAGAGTTGATGGATCCTTCCTTGTATATTCTCCTTAATGATCACTCCTGACTTTACCAACTGAGATCTCACATTATTTTAGTTGTCCTATACAAGCCATTCTCAAGTTGTATTATACTTTTTTCTAATCTTTATAATACTTTTAGCAAACAGAAAGAGGAGAAATCATCACTACTTGATAAGTAAAAGCAATGAGAAAAAAATAAATAAATTGAACTTTTATTCCAGAGATTACAGTAAAATGCCATCATCAGCAAAACTTTACACTATCCTACATGCAAATACATCTGTTTTACAAAATGTTTAGAAAACGTTTTCTGTTTTGTTTCCAACATAGAACATTCTGTTGTCCATTTTTGACACAGAAATAAGCCAGTCTTTTCTGCACAAAAAGCACAGTCGTGATTAAACATCTTTGTGGGAATGTAACTGCAACACAGAGAGTCGTTCCATGATTCCAAATTTGAACTGAAAATGTCAATCATTAACTAACTGACAAATAAAACAGACATCATTCTTCCCTCCCTTCTTTTCTTACTTGACCTCTTTCTCAACTTAAATTCCTTGATCTTTTCTTTTTGAAGCTATTTCTTTGGACTTTCATAACACCATTCTTCCAAAATTTTCTTGTCTTTTATCTCAGTGTTTTTTTCTTTACAATACTTTCTCCTAAGATTCTCTTTCCCCTCTCAGTCTTAGATATTCATATTCTCTTCCACTCTTCTAATTATTATGTTAATGACTTCAGAGCCAATATTTGCGATTGATCTCCGTTTTGAATTTTAAAACTGCCTACGGAATATTTCAAGCAAAATTTCTAAAGGCATTTTAGACTCGCCATTTCCAAATTTGAGCACATTTTATTTCCCCTTTCCAATTCTGTATGTTTCACTATGTTTGTTACTGTCAATAGTGGAGCCACCACTCTCAGATCAGAAACCTGGAGTTTTAACTGACTTCTATTTTTTCCCCTTCCTCATTATTCCTCTCAACACAGATATTTCCTCCTTTACAAAGTACTTCATTCTTTGAATTCTCAGTGCCTGACACCTAGCAATGCTTAAAAATGTCTGCTAAATTGAGTTGAATGACTAAAACTCTTAATAACCAGTGCATTGTGTAACATTTTTCCATGGTACTTTTCACTGGTCTACAAAGCATTCTTTATTTTCAAAGAATTTTTTTGAAGAGTATTTTTTCCAGGCTTCCTTTTTGATATTATTTTAGCTTTTTACCTTTATAATAAATGAAGCTCCCAGTTATAACATAATACCAAACTACATTCACAAATGAAGAATTGCTTACCAAATTGGATGACCTACTTTGGCCAATTCACCTAACTTCCATAAAAAATATTTTATCACAATATAACCAGTATGATTTAAAGATCTTTTGGAAGTAATAAGAGATACAATTTAATATGAAGAAAAACTATTTACTTTGTATCATTATAATAATAAATTACATTATTACAACACATTTTCCTATTCTCAACATAGGAATTTTTGTGTTAAAATATAAATGAGGGTTCAAACAAATATTTTAAACTTAGTGTGATAATAAAAATTAAACCACTGTAAAGATACTCGTTTATTCTTATGTTAGGTACTACTCTTCTCTTTTCTGAGTACTTAATGAGATAAGAAATAATTTAGTTTTCATTAATCATAGTAGGCTTAAAAATATTCAACTTACTATCTACACATCTGTCCCTATCTAGAGAACTAATTCAACAAAATTTGTTTCATTTCTAGTACCATAGCAAATTCTACTACACGAGATAATATTGTATCAACTCATTTTCACTCTGTTTAAGTATAAGCCTTTTACTATGTGGGAAGGGGATATTCTTTTCCTAGTTTTCTCTCTTTATTTCATGTGAAAGTGTCATAGTCTATTTTATGCTGCTGTAACAGAATATCAGAGACTGGGTGCTTTATAATGAACAAAAACTTATTTGGCTCAGAGTTCTGTAGGTTGGAAAGTTCCAGAGCATGGTACCGGCATGTGGTGAGGGCCTTCATGTTGTGCCATCTCATAGTGGAAGGCAGAAGAGAAAGAGAACACACAAGAGAGACAGAGCAAAAAAGGGCTGAACTACTTTGTAACAAATTCATGCTCGTGACAATATAAATCCATTATGAAGGCAGAGTCTTCATGACCTTATCACCTATTAAAGGTCTCCCCTTTCAACACTGATGAGTTAAGTTGGAGATTAAGTTTCCAATGAATGAACTCGGGGGCCACATTCAAACTACAGTAGGAAGTATGTGATTTTTTTAGGTGACATCCAAAGAGATGGAGTTAAGCTATAAAAAAAGAACTAGCCTCTAGAAAATTCACGACACTTTTCTCTTTCCTAGTATCTGAATTATTATGAGGAAATGATTCTGTCTAAACGTTTCAGCTCTATTGATGCAAGCTTTTGTTTCGGTGGATTTTTTCCAAGGTCTGGATTGAAGGAAGATGTAAGAATCAGATAGTGGTAGTCAGCCCTTTGATCACAAAGTAAGCAATATCCTCCACTGAGATTATGAAAATTATGACTGCCATTTTGCACCATTTGCCTGTCTTCTATGTCTTATTTAACAGTTAAAAACACAGAAGGGGGGAAGCCGTACTGTGTGTTAAATTTCTCTAATTCCAGTAGCACTTAAATGATGGGATGGAATGTTTAGAGGCAGAAAAAACAGGAGTGGCATTCTCCATGATTTCTGCTCAATGCTCAGGGTACAGTCTCAGTTGATATTAGCAAGAATTCAAGATATTTTTTGATGATGGTAATTTACTTTTGGACCAACATTCTTTATTCAAGTTAGACAGTCACATAAATAAGCTGAAAATATAAGCATTTCCTTTTCCAATATTTTCCGTAGCATATTTTCTTCCACTTATAAACTCTAAGTAAACATTGTTTTCCTTCTTTTTCTGCAAGTGCTAGTCTAATGGGAGTAAGTTAATATAGTGACATTAAGCATTTCCAAAACATCTCTCCAACACTTCTCCATAAACAGTAGGCATTAATATTTCTATGAATTACTATATATTAAAAGAAGGAAGATATGAGTCCACGGGGGGAGGGTAACAAACAAAAACCAAAAAAACAGCATTTTATGAAACTCTAGGCTTTCTTGTGAAACTTTATTTTTATAAATGTTTCATCATGGAATCTTTGTTATTACTTGATCCATGTAGTTTATGGTTGGTAATAATTATATGGTATTGACTATAATAAAACTACTCACAAATAAAACACAAAGCCTTATTGCTAAACCTATTATGTTATTACTATGATATCTTGGGATGTAGCTTTGTTCCACTTGATTACTTGCAACCATTTAGCAAAGTGATTAAGAGAGAGTACTCTAAAGTAAGACCATCTGCATAGCAATCCCAGTTCCAAACACTTCTAGCTATGTGACATTGGTTGAGCTAGTTAACCTCCTTAATTCTCATATGTTTAATTTATAAATTGACAAAAAGGGCATACTTATCTCATGAGGTTATTACGGAAAAGACAATTAGGCAATCCAAGTTGAAGTCAGACACACAAGAAGTGCTCAGTAAATGTTTGCTATTATTTTAAATATCAGGTTGGTGTATAAAAACTCATAAATTATTCATTTATTTCTAGATTAAAAGTGATTCTACAGAAACTAATGCCTCTAAAGTGCTGGAAACAAAAGCAATAACAACAAAACATTAGATCACTTGCAAATTAATGTCCACACAATTTTTTTGACAAAAAGCCACCATCCAAATTATCATTTAGCATTGCCTTGCTAAGCCAACTAGTGCGTCATTTAGATTCCAGGCAGGCAGACAGGTATGCCATTGTATCAGGGAAGTCAACTGCTAATCATCCAACTATAGTGGACCTTTAAATATCAAAACAGTTTCAAAAGTAATGCTCTAGTTTATGAAAAAAAACCATAGGTTTTTATGATAGGAGAAAACTGAAATTGTATGTTGGTGCCCTACAGGGACTGAGGAATTACGATTCTATAGAAAGTAAAGATATTTTCAGCCAGGCTCGGTGGCTCACCCTGTAATCCCGTGCCTTGGGAGGCTGAGGTGAGTGGATTGCCTGAGCCCGCGGGTTCGTGACCCGCTTAGGCAACTTGGAGAGACCTCATCTATACAATAAATCAAAAAATTAGCCGGGTGTGGTAGCGCACGCCTGTAGTTCCAGCTACTTGGAAGGGTGAGGTGGAAGGATCTCTGGAGCCCAACAGGTTGAGGTTGCGGTGGCAGGGAGCGGCCACTGCACTCCAGTCTGGGCAACAGAGTGTGACTCCAACCCAAAAAATAAAAAAGATATTTTTGTAGCCATCACAGCTTGATGGTGGCGACAAAATACTTGTTCCTGAGAATTGAGAGGGAGACTGTGTAGATGGAAGAGATCAGATTAACACTGATGTGAGTGAGTAGGGTGAAATCAGTCTGAATCTCCCATAAGTGATAAGTCCTTTTACATAGAAATGTGACAATGTGGGTTCAGAACACTTAAATAATTGAATTATAATATATGCTTTGTAGTGTTTTTCCATTACTATCTGCATTATATTTGCATTAAAATTATGCATCAGTGGATGATCCACAACTTAAATAAATGTACCTTAAATAAATAAAAATTGGTTGAGATTTCTAGTGGCCAGGCATAGTGGCTCATGCCTGTAATCCCAATACTTTGGGAGGCTGAGTTGGGAGGATCACTTGATCCCAGGAGTTTGAGACCAGTCTGGGCAACACAGAAATACCTTGTCTCTACCAAAGAAAAAAGAATTAGCCAGGCATGGTGGCAGGTGCCAGTAGTGCCAACTACTTAAGTGTTGAAGTAGATGAATTGCCTAAACCCAGGAGTTTGAGGCTGTGCTGAGCCAAAATCATGCCACTGCACTCCAGCCTGGGTGACAGAGTGAGACCGGGCTCGGTGGCTCAGCCTGTAATCCCACGCCTTTGGGAGGCTGAGGTGAGTGGATTGCCTGAGCCCGCGGGTTCGAGACCCGCCTGGGCAGTGAGACCTCACCTCTACAATAAGTCAAAAAATCATCCAGGCGTGGTAGCGCATGCCTGTAATTCCGGCTACATGGAAGGCTGAGGCGGAAGGATCACCGGAGCCCAGCAGGTGGAGGCTGCGGTGGGCGGGAGCGGCTACTACACTCCAGTCTGGGCGACAGAGTGAGACTCCAACAAAAAAAAAAAAAAAAAAAAAAAAAAAAGAATACAGGCCTAGAATATATATTTATTGGAAATGTAATACATCTATGTGTCTTTCAGATGAAGAGTCAGTAGATTAAACTGGCAGAAATTCTCTTTACTTGAATGAAATGGGAAAATAAAAAAGAAAAATGTTTGAAAACATCCCCATATCACATCTACCTATGTAGTCATTTTCATTATTTTGAACACACAAACTGAATTGATTGCCAGAAATGTGATCATCTTCTTTGTACAGGATAAATCTAGTGCCTAAAAAGTAAAAATCAAACTCCAAAATGTTAACATAAATTATGCAAAGTAAAGATTTGGGGTCAATTTGACTACTTATGGAATAATCATTCATAAGGATCTTGAATGGTATGGACTATATTAACCAAATCAATCAGGTAATTGCTAAGTTCTCATTTGCATAACTTGTGAGTAAATAAATCATAACTCACAGAAAAGTATAATACATGTTGAGCTAAGCATGGAACCCATTTATATCCACCATTGATGGGTAATATTTGTGAATTCGTAAAATGTACCTCGATTTGGAGCACTCAGAGTTGAATTTGAATCTTCTCTGTCAACTTTCAGCTTCATCCTTGAGCAAATCAATTTTCTGATATTTATAATAAAAAATACTTGCTTAGAACCTACTATTTTGCAAGTTCTGTTATAAGCATCTATTTCAGTATATATTTGGTCATTTTATATTCAAAATAATTCTAATAGGAAGGTATTCTATATAGGTGGGAAAAACAAAATATATGTGACTATAAACTCTCATGTTTGAAAACTCCCATAAACAGTAAAAAAAAATTTAATTACTATATCTGACCTATTAAAGGAGTTAGAAAATTAAACAACAAATTAAGAATGCAGGTGGCAAGAAAGAAGAGCTAAAATCAGATAATTAAGTATCCCATGGATCTCAATAATTTTTTTAGAATCTGGGAGTTCTTAGAACTAATGATATAAAAGCAATAAATTTAAGAATTAAAACAACATTGCATCATATAGTTTATTAATTTATTTCTATATTTTTATTACTTATAATAATATCTCATAATATACCAAGTAATGCCCTATAGCATAGTACATGAAATCAACAGTTTTCTGTACACAAGACTTCCAGGTAACACAAACTGTGTCTTTTAAGAGGAATGAGACAGTTTACTTTTTGAGAGAAAGGACTTTGTGCTTGAGAATTAGTGAAATTAAAATAATTGAGCTTCAATGCATTTTAATTAAAGTATTTACTATGTATTCTATATCTAAGGAATTTACCAGACACAGTATAAACATAGTAATGTGGCAGTTAAGGTACAGTAGATAAAAAGGAGAGACATCAGAAGACAGTGCATCGGGAGTCACAAAGAAACTGCATAGTCCATTATTTCAAAAAACTAAAATCATAAAACTTATTGTCATTACATTATCTCTTTTATTTTCAACCGGTATAAGAGAATAAAAGCTAAACTGTTTATATAAATTTACCTGAACCGGTATATTCCTAGAAAATGAAATATGTAAAATTCCAAATACAAACAAATCTTTTCTTCCCCCTCCTGCTTAGCCCTCTTTAAAACACAATATGAATCTTATCAACTTTTCTGTGTCTTCTAAAAATGTATTTGTTATAGAATATTTACGAGAATAAATACAGAAAATCATACAGAGAATGGATGACTTAGACAATTCTTGGGAGACACAGAGTAAGCAAATAAGTTAGAAGTAAAAGAGAATGCATAAATATAGGGTAGGAGATAAAGGATGATCGTTTCATAAAGAACAATGAAAATAGAATATCAAACTACTAAATGTTTCAAGAGAAATTACAAAATATGTAGATGATATCAAGTTAGGAAGAGCACCAGGTGGTCTGAATGTCATAAACAAAGCATACTTTGCAGAAAACTTTTCAGTGGCAATGTTAACTAAATAAAATAAAAAATTGCTATCACCTACTGGTCCACTCTTACCGGGGCTTCCAGGAAAATAATTAGTCTTTCTTGAACTGCAAAGAAGGAAAGAAAGAAAGAAAGGAAGAAGGAAGGAAGGAAGGAAGGAAGGAAGGAAGGAAGGAAGGAAGGAAGGAAGGAAAATATCCCGGGAAAGAGTTACATTGAGTACAAGCAGGTAGAGAAATGGTACTGTGAAAAATAATGGATGTATTAAGAAAGCTATTTTCACAATGAATTGAAGTTTCCTTTTTAATTTTTTATATTTTAAAGATGTGGGATACAATTCAGGATTAGGCATACAAGTGGTCATCGTACAGGTTCCAGGTGTCACAGTGCAGCAAAATGATAGAGAAAGAGAAACAGTGCAAGGGAAGATTAGGCAAGAGTAGCCACCGTTTATCAGAGTATGCTGAAGAAGGGCTTTCATTTTAAGTTATGTGCTAAAATGGAAGAAGTAATTTGAAAATATGTGCCATAACTAGAAGAAATTTCAGATCACGTGACTGAGGCACCATGTGTACAACAGTCATTGGCTTTCTCATCAGACAGATTTTTCTCAAATGCAACAGAAAAGCAGTTCCATGATAAAGGGGAATATGAATGAGCACCTTCTGAAACTGTGCTAAAAGCATTAAATAAGTAATGAATATGTAAATGTGTTGTTGGTTAGAACAAATATTAGTTATCCCCAGAAGGCAGCATGGATGAAAAGAGCAAGAGTTTTGTAGCCAGGCAGTGAGGGGTTGGATATTCAACCAAAACTTACTAGCCATGCAGTCTTGGGAAGGTTACTTAATACCTCTGAAGTGCAGCTACTTATTTCTAAAATGTAGACAAAAAATCATGATATGTCTGAGCCAATTAAATGAACCAATAATGACAAAACATAGTAGGATCTTACTAAGTATGTATCCCTGCTCTTTGTGCTATGGTGCTCTTCTGTGACTTCCCACACATGCCTTCTTCCTGAGCAAAACACCTCTTCACCTTGTCAGCATGGTCACCTTCTACTCTGTATCCTCCAAAATAAAATCATGTCCCATCTCTTAGAAAACAGATTCCACGTTACCTCTCTGTACCATCATAAAAGCTTGCCCTGACTATAGGGCTTATAGTCTATTGCAATTATTTGCTTACAAGTAAATCTCATGCAAAATGGTGATTTTTTTTAGAATATTGAAGATATGCCCTACATATCTGAAATTTCCAGTTCCTCACACATATTTGGAAATTATACATACCTAAAATGTTTAAGAAAACTGAGTGAACCAGTTATTTGACAGGTCTCTCATTTTGAATAAAGATACACTACCAACTTCTAGAGAACACAATGATAAAATCAACACTAACACAGTACAAAGTGGATAATCTGATCAAGTAAGTTAGTGTTATTTAAAAAAGACAAACTAAATAGTGTTGGAACTTTTGTTGTTGGTTCCCATAAATGTTTTTAAAACATAGCATGGCCAAATTAATTTATTGTGAACTTTCAAGGAAAGAAGACAACTAAAAGCCCATCACTTTTATGATTGAGTGAATATTCACTACTACTTAGCCAAGTTTTATGGTGCATATTTTCAACTGTCCATTTCAAGGCAAGAAAAGTGCAAATATTTTTTTAACAAAAAGATGTAAATACTATTGTAAGATGTTTGCAAAAAAAAGTAGCCTGCCTTGTGACAAATTTAGGATAAATAAAACAATTAATCTGAAAAAACACTGTGGGCATTATTGTTGAGTGAAATAACATGTATGCAACAAGTGACCCAGCAACACACGATTTATATTTAGAAGACTTTCCAGTTTCATCAAAAGAATCACTTCACTATGAGTTATGTTTTATTCATTCAGTGGTGTGCCAACCCCCTGATAATTTGGGATACTTAATTGCATTGGTCCGCTAACAAACAGCATGTGCAATTGAGCAACTGACAGGAGGTCGTTATTTATTTTAGGTTACTTTAGCAAAGTGTTTGTAGATGTTGTATGAGGATGAGTTGTATTTAAATACAAGATTTGGACAGATTTTTATGTGCCCCCTGAGGCTCTGTCTTTTTCCAAGCCATAATGAAAAGGGAACAGTCTCAAATATCTATATTTTAAGCCCACAATGTTTGACCCAGTGGTAAATTAAAGAAAATTATGAATGAATGACTCCAAAATCAGTTTGAGGAACAAAGCTTTCTCAGCAGGAAGCAAGAAATGTAGTGATATTTTGCTTCATGAAAGCAGTTCCATTATGTAAATGTGAAAGGGTTTTCTGAAAATTTCCAGACAATCAAGAAATTTGAATGAAGAACAATCATTCTAGATTTCTCCACGATATCCACATTCAGATTAATCATATTCAGTAAAATAATCCAATGTAATTTGTAGGTTAGGAAACACAATCAGGTATCAACATGAAAATCACTCATATTTTCCCCTGAAAAGCATTTGTTTTTCATTATTATTGACAACATTGTGTTAAACAATTTTTTAAGGTCAGCTTTTCCAGACAGTATAGCTCGTGGTTCTCTTAGTTGAAAAAGTGCAGTTTAGTCTTTTGGGAAATTCAAAATTATTGTATGTCATGCTTTAAGTTATAGAAAATATAACTTTATTTTAAAAATCAAATAAAATGCAACCTCTGTAGGTTTAGGATCATCTCCAGCGTTCCTTTTTTTTTTTTTTTTTGTTAGAAAACAATAAATGCAATTTCATTCCGCAGCAAATATTCCATGGGCCTCTTCAAATCATAACTGCTATTTTAGTTAGGTTGAGATCATTTTTCTGTTTTGGCAAACAAATTCGTTATGCAATGGGTGTATGTCACTATCTGGGAAAAAAAAAAAGAATTTTAAAAGCCTGATTTTTTTTTCATTCTTGTCATTTATAGATTCGACAAAGTGGAGGCCACATGTTGAGTCTAGGCAAATAAAGGGAGTCTAGGTGACTTAAATTCCTGTGTGAAGAAGATCCCAAATAAATCACATCTGATTCCCCTTCTCTTGAGGGATAGGCAATTCTTTATGATTTAAGTCACTGAGTTATCTTTTCTCTTTTTTTTTGAGTTGGAGTCTTACTCTGTGGCCCATACTGGAGCGCAGTGGCACATTCACGGCCAGCCCAGCATCCACCTGCTGGAACTACAGGCGCGTGCTACTACGCCTGGCTAATTTTTTCCTATTTATTGTAGTGGTGAGGCCTCGCCAAGTTGCCGGGGCTAGTCTCGAACGTATGGGCTAAAGCAATCCACTCACCTCGCCCTCCCAAAGTGCTGGGATTACAGGCTGAGCCCCCGAGCCAGGCTGATTTTTTATTTTTATTTTTACTGTTGTCGAGGCAGGTCAGTTTATTTACCCTCACTGATACACACAGGAATACCAAAGGTTGACTGGAATAATGAAAGATAAAGTTACATGCCTAGTAATTTATGGAGTTGTTTTATGAAAGCTTGTTTTCTGAATTTAAATCCTATATGTTGTCCCTGTTCTTAATGCAGTAGTAGAGTTGTGGGACAGATGTCTTTACATTTGTAATCTTCAAAGGACTTATGATACGAGAGATCCGAGATAATTTATGAAAAGTGGTCTCAGGGGATTTGGTAAAGCATAAAAAGGAGGGAACATTAAAGGACTTAGATTTTAAATAAAGGAACGCCTTTTTTATGTGTGCACAAATTTAAAAAAGAGTTGATTAAAGATACACGCACAAGCGCATGTGCGCGCACGTACACACACACACACACACACACACACACACACACACACATATTTTAAGGCCTAAAATTTCATGTGTTGCCTCGGCGTTTTTTAGCCTCAAAGGACCCTAGAAGCCTAACCACGAGTTCCCACATTACCACCAAATACGTCTTCCAGTCTGTGAGAAAGACACTCTACCAAGCTAGTCGCTGTATCATCAGAACCAGCGGTACCTCCCCGAACCTTTAACCTCATGGGTTTACTTGCCTGCCAACCCATGAAATCATCCAAACAAGGCAATCGCATTTCTCCCACAGGAACCAGGAGGCAATCTTTAATGCCTTGTTACCACAAAGCCTGTCTGCCGGTCTCTGCATGTTCACTCTAATCCAGAGTGCAAACCCCTTGTGACCCTGGTGGCATGCAGTATCCTCATCCCCCAGGCTATGAATATATGTGACTAATAAACTTGTCAATCATACCTGTCCAGAGTGGGATTCTGTGTGTTTCACCATCTCACATCATTTAGGGCAAAGGCCATTGTCCTTCACCAATATTGTGAACAGGAGGTCATCAGGGTACACATACACAAACACACACATTAGCTCAAACTTGTAAGTAATTTAATCAACATCTTTTTCAAGTGAAGATACTAAAGTTAGAGATTGAGAAGGGGCCAGGGAAGAGAAGTATATGCTATAGGAAAGATGACTAACAGTTAAATAAAGATAAACTGAAAAAAGAATTGCCCAGTAGTCTTGGACTGTGGATAAGTGACTGTTTTCAGTAAGTATAAAGATCTTTTAGAAGAAAAAAAAAATACGTTTTTATGTTACTCCTTAGCAATATTCAGCAGAAGAGATAAATGAATGGAAGATCTATTCATAGTTGGAAAGTGTTGAAATATTTATAACAATGATATTTTGTCAACACTTGAACTTACACTAAATACACGGTAACAAACATTTTGGAATGTGTCAGCCATGAGGGTTACAAGACAGCAAAAAGAAAACCTTTTATTTTTTATGTAGATTAAGAATACACTGAAGGAGATATTATAATTTACAGTAATTCACATCCTGCTCTGTGTGGTCAAAATGTTAAACACTATCCCTTTAAAATTTTACACTTCAAATCTTAAAAATGTGTTTCACATAGGATATAATATGTTTTCTCAAAGTAATTGATTCAATGGACTTTTGAGTAAATATATTATAACTAAAAATAGTAATAGAATTGATTACACTTAAGTCAGTAAGATTAAACAATATTGAAGTTAAAAAAGATTCAAAGTTATGATAACATTTATGACCAAGAAAAAATATAATGAACAAACACACTTCACTAAACTTATTTCTAAATGCGGGGACAATATTATTATGAATTGTGACTATATTCATAGTTTATGTATCTTATATAGGAGATTAAATCGACCATTATTCATTTGATCCATCTGTGTGTTTGAGCTCCATTACGCAAGTTCATGCATAGGAAATGGATTCACTTATCTTCATATAATTTCTATAGGTGCTATATGTATGTTGGTATTCTGGAACCATTCTAAGTTTGTAATTTAAACACTTGCCTCTAACTCCTTTGTGATTTTAAAACAGTAGTCATAGATAACTAATATTTATAAGCAATATTAAGAAGCAAGTTTAAGTTTCTGCATTATAATTTGCAAATTAATTCATTTATTCAAGCTTTTGGTTCAAATGTATTTAATGATAAAATAATGACAAAACCTATAAAGCAGAATAAGTGGGGGGCATAAGTCAGAATGGACTGACATGTTACTATTTGTGCCTTTGTAATGTCCTTATATTCAAACGTCTAGAAAACTAACAATGGACCTGTCATGTCAGAACAGCAGTGTATAATTTAAGTCAGACATCTTCAGGAGGCAGAGTCATACTAGGATTTGGGTTCCCCATAGGAATTTATGGTAGCAATCTAAATGGATGAGCACATACAGTGTTTCATAAATTTCAAGCATTCCCATAGTATTTTAACACCATTCACATAACCCCCACTCTGCAGTATCTAATTGACATTTTACAGCTGTATTTGAAACAGTTCTGGTGCTCCTAAGATGCTTATTTAAGAAATGTTCAAGTGCTCTTGTGTACAGGTAGATAGCATAATGGATTGTTACCAGTTCTTGCAGGAGTTTCTGGAGGTGTTTGTAAAGAGCCCCAGGTCCTTGTGATGCCATTTACTTGATGCTTTTTGATTTAAGTTAGAATCGTGTTAAAATAAAAGCTACCACGGAAAATACTTGACTACTTTTTCAAAACCTCATACTCCACTTCTGAAAAAGTTGAAGAGAAAGCCCAAATACCATCATCTTTGTTGACAGAAGTTCAGACTGCAAACCCCAGTCCATGCATGGGAACTCTCGCTGGCTCCACCTCCTATGAAAACAAACAAATAAACAAACAGATAAACAAAAAACCCAAGCCAATCTTCTCTGGCTGCTCTCTCAGACTATTTTCCGACATGCTTGGAAACTTGACCTACTTTCTCCAGAAAACCTCATTTTGTGAGAAATAAACATTTTCACACCCTGTTGGTGTGTGTGTCGTACAATCAGTCTTGACAGCTGTACCAAATTTTGAGTGTTAGAGATCCATCCTGACTTCATAGAATGATTACAAATGAATGAACAAAAAAGTGGGAATTTTATATTAAAAAAAGTATAGTAGACAAAATAATTCATTATGACAGTCTTCATTCTCTATTTTCAACACTATTTTTGTCACTTATTTCTGCAAAACAAAGACAAATTCACTTGCTTAATAGATTTGATTCTACATAGAATGTAGAAACCTCAAGAATGTCATGCCTATCCCAACAAGGAAAAAAAGTCGATTTTCTGTCCCTGAGAAATAGAGTACAGCCCCATTATTTTGACGGTAAGGGTAAAAATAAAAAAACTTTCTTTTTCTTTTTCTTCTCTCTCTCTCTCTCTCTCTCTCTCTCTCTCTCCACACACACACACACACACACACACACACACACACACACACACACACACTTATGATAAATGATAAGTAGTAAGATTCAGAGTAGGAATTAGACAAGGGACAAAGACCAGAATGTTGAAGAGCATCAGTTCAAACATTAAATAAATGTTTAGTTTGGACTTTTCACCATCATCTCATCTATGTCGATACTTTTTGCTGTAACAGACTTTATTAAATATATATTTATACTGAATCAATTTTTACTTATGCCTCCTTGAGCCCAAGCTTAAAAATGTGTGCTAGGTCAGACAGGGGGGTCTGTGACCTGGTGCCACGGATAAGATGCAAAAAACTGCACAGAAGTTTGATTAAAAAACATAGTTTAGAGAGAGAGAAGGGGGATCCACCTCCTCCATATTTGTGAGGGAACCAGAGCTTAAAGAGAAGCATGACTGGCCATAGCTCAATGAACTCATGGCTGAGCCAGAGCTTAAACAAAAAAAGCTTTTTCTTCTCTAAGGAATGGCTAGGAAAATCTCTTGGACTCAAGATACTAAATCAACACAAAAAGATGGACAACCACTAGTTTTATAATGGACGATTTTCCTATGCTGTCATCAAAGAATATCTATGAAATGTATAATTTTGGTTATTGTTGAGGGTTTTGTTAGTGTTTTATGATCAACTGAAATTATATATTTTCTTTCTTTGAGATTTATATATCAATATATTTTTATTAAGTCAACACTATTAGCTGTTATATACATCCTTTAGATTGTATTCTTTTAATCAGTATGATCTATCAACCCATATATTTTAAATATCAGTAATTTGTTGTGTTTCTATTTCTCTTTTATATTTATTACCTTATTTTAATGGAATTTAATGTTTTATAATATATTATATAGATATTCCTTGACTATTTCACCCCATTGCAAATTGTTCCTCTAATATTATTATAAAATATCTTTTTAAAATGCTTTTATTTTTATTTATTTATTTTTTTTTTGAGTTGGAGTCTCACGCTGTCACCCAGACTGGAGTGCAGTGGCCATTCCCGGCCACTGCAGCCTCGACCTGCTGGG
>NW_007091571.1:263057-266937 GCF_000164805.1 Carlito syrichta
CCCAGGCGGGTCTCGAACCCGCGGGTTCAGGCAATCCACTCACCTCAGCGTCCCAAAGGCGCGGGATTACAGGCTGAGCCACCGAGCCCGGCTAAAAATGCTTTTCATCTTAATATAATGAATAATAATGTTTTGTTTTGTTTTCTGATTTTCTTTTTTAATTTGACTGTTATGCTTCTTCCAATCTTTATGTTTCAGTATTTTCTGAAAATTTTAAGAAAGATCGTAATCAATGGAAATTAATATTTTATTTTGAAATGCAATACAAAAATCTGGATTTAATAGATGAGTTCAGACCACATCTGTTCTTTGAAATATGTTGTTTTATTTGTGTCATATAGATTTGTTGTGATATCTCCTTCGAAACCTTGAAAGTTTACAAAACATTTATATTTTTATGTTTATGTACATGCTTAGATTTCTTCTGATTGAATGTTGGGATTGTAATTTTTTGTTGTTCTAGTAGTTAGCTATTTAAACTTCATAAATTTGTAATTTTATCTTTTATTCGATCATCTCTTTAGACAGTATTTTCAATCGTTTACATGAACACAAATATAATCAGCATATTTTCTTGTCCATTCTCTTCCTATTCCTTTTTGTTCAAAAATTACAAACTTGATTGGTTATATTTGCTTTCTAATCTTTTACCTTAAATTTGTTCAACATAATTTATATAAGGAAAATACCTTTATTTCTTACAATATAATTGATGAAATTATCATATATTATCGCACATATTAATTTCTCTTTATTTTCCGAATGTATTTTAATTAACACTTTATCTTCTTATTCAGGTTTTTTAACATCAACTTTGGTTATACAATGATCTTATGGACATTTTAGTTTTATTAAATTGTCTTATTTAAGTTGTCTTATTTAATACTATATATTTAAAATAATTTTCTCTTTTCCAGAGAGTACCTCTCAACGAAATATTTCTTCAAGAAGAATTCACAAGAAAGCTACATCCTCAATTAGTGTATGCAATGCATGAAGATGTGTATATAAATTCATCCTCTTAAATGAATAATAGTTTGCTTGCAGCTTTTTTGTTTTTAACTTTCTTTCTTTAAGGACTCTGTGTTTTATGGCATTGACTGCCACTATAAAAATTTCACAAATTATCTTCTTTATATCTTGATTTCTTCAAAATACTCTAAGGCATTGCTCTGTTATCTTTAAATTCCAAGAGTTTTTTAAAAGCAATATATTTTAACAATGATTTATTTTTAAATTTTCCCTCTGACAACATTATGTTTTCAATTTTTCTGAGACACTTTTAGAGGACCCAAATAGAATTGATCCCTACTGACTAAAATAAGGCCATGTTTTTCTTAATCACCCATAAAGTTTGTAAATACAATGGATTAAAGTGTCAAACACAAATTTGGTAAATACATAAATTTATAATGACACTTAAAAAACTTATGATCGTTTTTAAAATATACTAGGAAACCAACTGATTATTTGGGAGTCTGACAAATAAGTGGAGAAATTCAACCATTTATCTTGCTCTTCCTTTATGAACTTTACCTAAGAGTAACATAGTTGAGGAAAATTTTTTTGTTTGTTTGTTTGTTTGTTTAAGTTGGAGTCTCATTCTGCTGCCCAAGCTGGAGTGCAAGTGGCAATCTCATGGCCACTGCATCCTCAACCTGCTAGGATCAGGTAATTCTTCCGCCTCAGCCTTCCAAGTAGCTAAAACTCCAGGCACGTGCTCCCACACCCAACATATTTTATGATTTATTGTAGAGATGATGTCTTGCCATCTTGCCCAGACTGGCCTTGAACCCGTGAGCTCAGGAAATTCTCTTGCCTCTACCTTCCAAAGTGCTGGGATTACAGGCTTGAGCTACCATGCCTGGGTAAGGAAAGTTTTTTATTTTAAAAAATATTCCAAACCGGGCTCAGTGGCTCAGCCTGTAATCCCACACCTTTGGGAGACTGAGGTGAATGGATTGCCTGAGCCCGAGGGTTCGAGACCCACCTGGGCAGTGAGACCTCATCTCTACAATAAATCCAAAAATCAGCCGGGCGTGGTAGCGCGTGCCTGTAATTCCGGCTACTCGGAAGGCTGAGGCGGAAGGATCACCAGAGCCCAGCAGGTCGAGGCTGCAGTGGCCAGGAGTGGCCACTGCACCCCAGTCTGGGGGACAGAGTGAGACTCCAACTAAAAACAAAAACAAAAACAAAAAACATTCCAGCCATTGCCTTGCTAGACTCTGGTGTGCCCATGTGCTCTTTGAGCTATGACTGTCGCCATGTTTCCTGGCTTTGAACGCCTCCCCTACCTTGGGGAGATGAAAATCTCTCTCTCTCTCTCTCTCTCTCTCTCTCTCTCTCTTTCTCTCTCTCTCTCTCTCTCTCTCTCTCTCCCTCTCATTTACTTTTACATAAACTATATTTTCTAATTAAAAAAATTCATTTCACAATTGAAGAAAGAATCTTGCAATGCATAAACAATGGATGAATTCAGACAATGATCATCAAAAGCTGCTAACACACACAAAATTAACACATTTTATTCTTTCTGATGAAAACATAAAACACCCCCTTTGATGTTAAGTCTTGCCAGGGATCTTAGCCCCAGTCATCATTTCTTTGGATATAAGGTCCAATTTTTGGGAAATACATCACAAGAAAAATGCATTAGACCATAATACAGGGAAGCAAATCCAAATCATGAGAAACTTTATTAGAAAAATGACTTGAGTTTTTCAATAGACAGCAAAAAGGTCAACGAAATAAAAAGATGGAAGGAGATGCAAAGGATTAAAACAGTCTTTGAAACACAATAATCCTAGCATATGGACCAAAAGTAAAACTTTTATAGAAGGACATAAGCAATGTGAATATTTGTAATATTAAGATATTAATGTTTTATTGCTAATTTAGAGTGAGCAGCAACAACACTGAGTTATGTGCAAAAAGTGGATTCTTTGTTGTTTATAAGTTGATAACATCTAATTTGCAGATAAAAATAATTTTTAAAATGTGCTTCAAAATACTAAAGAAGTGCTTGTGGGTTGTAGTAAAAAGAAAATAAGTTTTTTATGAGTTGATAAATATTTGAAGTTTCATAACATGTTCATAGGCATTCTTTGATTACTACCTTTTTCTGTATATATATTATATATAATTTTATTTTAAAAAAAGCAAAAAAACCCTCTCATAATGTAAGACAAAAAATAATGTATACATTCATAAAAACAATTTTAGATCCATACATACAACTTAGATTATAATTATGCATCATAGGTTAGAACACAAAGTAAATTTACATATGAGAAATAAGCAAGGAAGTTATATGGTATAGCATATTGCATTATTTTTGTTGCTAAGTTATTAATTGTTTCTAATGTTATCTGGACATCTTATGAGAAATCTTCAAGAGTAAATGATAAGCCATACACAATGCATAAAAGTTTACTTATAGTACTGAGATATGAAAGAATATTTAGAAAAAGAAAAAAACTAATAAAAGCTTATTCTTATGCTAACCATTCTCATATCTTTTATATTTTATTTTCTCATTCAATTGCCACCAGTTAAAATTATTTGTTTCTCCAGGATGTCTTTCTAGGAAAAATAAATGATTCAATAAAATTTTTGACTAATTCTCCTAGCCTTTATTATGTTTTTTGGTTGCATTTAAATTCATTTTTAATATATATGTATTATACAACTTCATCTTTTGAAATATACTTTGGAGGCTCGGTGGCTCAGCCTGTAATCCCGTGCCTTTGGGAGGCTGAGGTGAGTGGATTGCCTGAGCCCGTGGGTTCGAGACCCGCCTGGGCAGCGAGATCTCATCTCTACAATAAATCAAAAAATGAGCCGGGCGTGGTAGCGCCCGCCTGTAATTCGGGCTACTTGG
>NW_007091571.1:266957-279817 GCF_000164805.1 Carlito syrichta
GAGACGCCAACTCAAAAAAAAAAAAAAAAAACACAAAGAAATATGCTTTGTGTGTCTTGTAGTAAATAAGCAATCCCTTAATCACCCAAACATTTAATGATATTGAAGAAACAAAAGATATTCTTAAAATTCTACTTTAGAGAATGCCTAAAACAGCTTCAAACAATGCCACATTAACCCTTTACGTAGCAAATAATCCATTCCGAGGATATAATAAGTTAAGAAAATATAATTTACTTTTTAATTCCTAGTATATATTCTGTTAATTCTATTTTTTTCTTAGCTACTGTACGAAAATATTTGTGAAGGCAATGTCGATATTAAAATAAATTCATTGTGGTCTTGTTATGTACAAATAATTCATTTGGTATTAAATGTACCAAAAAAGTATAGCAAGAAAGTATAGTAAAAAATTATAGTAAGGTATCAAAAGACCTTTCTATAATATTATAGGATAATAAAATAAAAAATCAAGTGATGAGAATTTGAACGGGAGACCAAAATACACAGAAAGAACAGATTCAAATCTGCTGAATGTAAATTTCTGACATTCTATTTTAGTCCTCCACACTCACATTTTCTGTTGTTGTTCATGACTATTTTGTTATGTGGGATATGTAACTGTGTCTGTTTTGACAGAAGAAGAGGGAGGGGGATGAAAGGGAAGAGAGAGAAGAGGGAATGATGAGAGACTGATGTTCAATTTAGGACCGTCCTTAAATATCAATTTTTTTTTTTTTTTTTGAGTTGGAGTCTCACTCTGTCGCCCAGACTGGAGTGCAGTGGCTGCTCCCGGCCACCGCAGCCTCGACCTGCTGGGCTCCAGCGATCCTTCTGCCTCAGCCTTCCGAGTAGCTGGAATTACAGGCATGTGCTACCACGCCCGGCTGATTTTTATTAAATTTATTGTAGAGATGAGGTTTCGCTGCTCAGGCAGGTCTTGAACCCGCGGGCACAGGAAATCCACTCACCTCAGTCTCCCAAAGATGCGGGATTACAGGCTGAGCCACCGAGCCCAGTTTAAATATCAATATTAATCAGCTATTGCAGTTTACTTTTTTAAAAAAGACACCATGAAATCAATGTTTTTCAGGAGATTTGAAGCTGTCAATTGTTTTAGAGAGTTATTTTAATTATTTTAGTAATTGTTTCCTTATCAACTTTCTGTGAATTTCCAGAGAAGCTAAGTGGGTCTGTTATTCCATCCATAGACAGAATCATAATTCTTCAGGAGTCATCATCTATGAGGTAAACTTCAATCATTCTGAAAAGAAACATGAGTGTCACTTCATGCAAAATATATATCAAGATTTTGCAAGACTTTTGGGGACCTATTCTCTAAAAAATTATTATTATATATTATTATTATACTCCATTAAATTTGAATGTTTCAATTTAGAAACTCTAGAAAAATGAACAAAAATTTATATAAATTATTATCTCAAAATGAATATATTATTTAGAATTATTTATCTCTGTAATAACAATTCTAAAGTCATTTGCCAATCATTTTGATATTTAATTTTTTACCATTTCTTTAGAGATTGACCACTAAATAATTTTAACAGGAAGATGGTATCCAATTTTTTACAACCCTTTTGAAGTATTTCTTTATGACTGGATGTGAATTTTCAGTGATTACTTATTATCAGATTTGATTCTCCAGACCATAATGGAAAGTGCAAAATGGTAAAACAAGTTCTCTACTTATGATAAGTGCTTTATGTTGGGAGAGATAACATCCATGTATAATGACACATATATGACTCAAGGAAATAAGCACTGAGACCCTGGCACTACAAAATAATACTATTATTGAGATTGTGTGTTTGTTACCAGTGTTCTGTACTGAGTTCTTGAATTTAAGAGTAAGTAGAAAGTTGCATGGCAGTTAGCAGATTTATTAAAAGTGAACAGTGCACGGTAGTTAGCAGATAGTTAAAAAGTGAAAGCAACAGAAGAGTACACACCTTAGGGCAAAGTGTAAGTGAACACAAGAAAATGTCATTTCAAGGATCTTTGGCTTGTGGTTTTGGGGAGTGATAATAATGAAGCAGTGGAATAATCTATTAAAGGATGAATTTTTCTAAAAAAACAGGTGGGAAATTCATGTGATTGAGATGCCACCCAATTTATTACTAAATGGGCAGGGTTAGAACTGTCATGATGCAGGAAGATGTGTTACTTAGTATGTTAATGAGTGTATAAAGTAGGTCATGGTTATCTTAGGTTAACCTTGGCATTTGTTGTACATGCTTCAGACCCTGCCTTGGTGGGGTCCCAAGAAAGAGGATGTAGGCTGTAGCAGACATATTGGGTGAGAGTTATTTTAACAGTTTTTGAAATATTTTAGCACCCTTGAATTTTGGATAGGTTTGTATGAGTTTCCAGGGGCTCCTTCCTTTTCCTCCTACCTCCTAAACCTTGTATATTTTTCCTCTAATCAGCCTACCCTATCAATACTAATTACTGTTCCTGGTAAAGTTAACCATTTTCTTATATTAGCTAAACCAAATGAGTAATCATTTAAAATAGAAACTGATTAGCTGTCTTGGAAAAATTATTTAGACAGTCTCTCTCTCTACATATAGACTTTTATATATAGACTATATATTGTTATATATAGTCCTTGTGTACCTATTTATTTTTGCTTTCTCTTTGCTATTTATTATTTTCATGATATTTTGTAAAAATAAAAATGGCAAACCATGTAAATATATTTTCAGTAGAATAGAACTGGTTTGAAAATAACATGCATTCTTATTTTCCTTGTCAATGCCAAAAGTTGCAGTAAGCAAAACCTTTGTGGGATAAATCACATTAGCAATCCTGGTGTGGAGATGGTAACAGTTTATCACTTTAGGATGCCAATGTGTTTTCTTCTGGAAATGAAGCAAAAAAATCAAGTTGCCTAAGATCATCAATATGCTGCACCACCATCAGTGTACTCACTTGAGCAAGCAAAACATTTGTTTTGATATCACCCTTGTTGGGCTTCTCATTTAAGTGGGTAATTTCCAACTAAATATAAATTATCACCTTTATTATTCTGAATGCTTAAAGCTCCCTAGCATATTGTAAAATAAACAGCAGTGGTATAAAGATATTAAAAACAGTAAACTAATGGCACTCTTTTAAAAATAAGTACTTATATATTTAACCAAAGTACAGTAAAATAAATAGGGTAGAAAAATTATGAACAGGGAGAGAAATACAAGTGATATTGCTATGTATGATTAGAAACCCCCTGTGGTTTCTATAAATCACATGGATTTGGTCATTGAGATCCTTGATTAACTTTGCCCAATTGCTTAGATGATGGAGTGGAGAAATTTAATTGCTGATTGGGTTATCCAACCTGGTTGCTAGGATGATCTCATAACCAGACAAATCATTTGCAGTCCAGTTATTTTGATTACACCTATGACTCAAATTGTTGATTTCATAAATTCATCTGGTGCTCAGATCTCAACTTATAAGTGACTGAGGTGATCAGACCATAGAAATGACTAGAGTACTCAATTTTAGAACATAAAATCACTGAATGAAATGAAATCTTGTCTTCATAATGTAAATGTCCTCAGAATTGTTCTTGTTTTTAACTTAAAATCTGAAGCATTTTCTTGAAGTTTTCTTAGCTGACCAAAAATCAGATTATGGAGTGAAGTCAGGGAAAATCAGTTCATTTCACTTCATATGAAGGAAGACTGAATTATTCATGATAGTTGAGTGGCATTCTTTAACTGATTATAATTATACAACAAATTAGGTATTTGTTTAATTGGAATTTGCCCAAGGAAGAATTTTTCAATTTTGTTTTACAAATGTGGTTACTGCTAAACTTCTATTGATATAACATATAAAACTCACTAAATAGTGTGGGTATCACCACTTCTCTTTTTCTGAGGGCAGCTTAAATCTTCAACATCTTTTTTTCAGAAGAGATAGTTAAACTAAGAAGGATATTGTCTGGAAAAACTGATTCTTAAAGATTGTGAAGATACAAATCAACTCTGGGAGTATTTTTATCAACATTTCAAAAGTCAACTTACACACTGCATCCCTGTATGTATCTAAACCCAGCTTAAATTTATAGATCTTTCTCCCCTCTGGTCCTGATTTTGCCAGCTTTCTCCATATAGTAAAAAATCCTCTAGGCACAAGCATTTTGTCAGGTAAATTCTAACTAGACATTCTCAAGAGAATTTGAATGGAATAACTTCACCTTAAACAATGTAAAATATACACATCCAATGAAACAATGTTAAAAGACAAGAAAAACATCCTCTTCTAAATATCTTGTAGAATATTTAATTATCACTTTTTAAGGTTTTTGTGTTTAATGTTAAAAAAAATGATTATTTTACTTATTTGGCCTTTTTCTAAAAATTAGCCAAGAAACTGAGGCACAGGAAATAAGGTAAGAAAACTTGCTTTTTGATAAAAAAGCAAAGCACATTCACTTCATGCCTTCTCCCTGAAGTTTATTTCACACATTTATTAAGACAAGAAGATAGCTGTGGTCTCAGGCAAGCACAGTTTACTTTCCCAATATTTTTATCCTTTTGGGAGAACAGAAAACAAGCATGTTGACCACGTCAAGACCACAGGCTCCATGTGGGAGAAATAGAACTTCAGAAAAGGCAGAATAGGAGTGAATGCACAGATCCCTAGGTTACTGGTTTTCTGTTATTAAAATCTCAGTATGCGGAACCTTCTTTCTCGATAGATGGTTCTTACTCAAAATTACAGCTAATTTGGGGGGGGGGCAATGTCTCAGTTTAGAATTTAGACTTTTTTTTATAGACATGTCATTGTTTTAGGAATTATATAGAGAGATATTGTCTTAGTCTGTTTTTGCTGCTACAACAGAGAATCCGAGACCGAGTCATTTACAGTGAACAGAAATGTATTGGCTCACACTTCTTAAAGTTGGCAAGTCCAAGATCAAGACACCAGCAGGTATGGCATGCTTTTCTTGTTCTCAGATTGGTGGCTTGCACACTGCATCCTCTGGAGGAAAGACAAGTGCTGGATCTTCACATGGTAAAAAGGTGAAAAAGCCAAGTGAAAACTTACTCACCAATGGCTTTTTACTAAGGCATTAAACCCGCCCTTGAAGTTGGAATCCTCCTGGCCTAATGACTTCTTTTTTTTTTTTTTTTTTTGAGTTGGAGTCTCACTCTGTCGCCCAGACTGAAGTGCAGTGGCCGCTCCCGGCCACCGCAGCCTCGCTTGCTGGGCTCCGGCGATCCTTCCGCCTCAGCCTCCCTAGTAGCTGGAATTACAGGCGCGCGCTACCACGCCCAGCTGATTTTTTGTAGAGTTGAGGTCTCGCTGCCCAGGCGGGTCTCGAACCCGCGGGCTCAGGCAATCCACTCACCTCAGCCTCCCAAAGGCGCGGGATTACAGGCTGAGCCACCGAACCCGGCTCCCTAATGACTTCTTAAAGGCCCTGCATGTTAGTACTGTCAGAATATCAATTTAATCTCAACATGAGTTTTGGAGGGGACAAACATTAAAACCATTGCGGTTGTTTATAAATCATAGGGTAAGGAGGCAAAGCTTACATAGTCTCGCATAGGTCAGACATTTTAAGTAGGTTGTCCCAAGAAGGTAGCATGGCCTTAACCGGGGCTCTGTGTAGTCAAAGGTAATTTTGAAAGAGGACTGAGACCAAAGATTTACAGCCACAACCATCTCCAGCAGCTGGAGGAATATGTCTTTTTCTGAAAAGAAGATCTGGGTTTAGCAAAATGATTCTTTTTAGAATAAAACTTAATATTCATAAACACATATTCACTTATGCCTAAACTTGAGATTAAATTGTTATAAGCTTGTGTAAGCTATAAAGGTATGTACCGCGGGATATTTGTGGGTGGGTTGGGAGTGTATGGTAAATGAGGAAAGCATTAAAATTATCAGTTAATTCTATTTAAAAATAAAGTTAGCTCTCAAAAATCTTTGAAAATAAATGTAAAGATTTATTCAAGAGACTTCCCTATCCCTGACTAAATGACAAAAAGGGAATGACATTTAATATTTGAATATTTGTTCTTATTGTATGGATATTGCTTATCATTTTAATGTAAACTTCTATCTTTCTCTTAATTGCATTTCCAGTTTCATACATGTTCACATGAGTGTGCACACCCGTGCACATACACACACACACACGCACACACATGTTATTTCCTAGCACCTTCCTTAGTTGAAAGTCAAGACCAAATCTGCAGCACTAGTTAGGAGAGATTTGTGAATGTCTTTCTTGTACTTCAGCTTCCCCAAATGCAAATAGATCAACTAAATTATATCAGAAAAAGCAATTACATGATATACAAGGAAAGCATATCAAAAGATCAACAGCATCCTCATTTATACACACTCAAGATCATTTTACTCTTATCGTCTTGTTTTCTAAATAAGCAAATCTCAAACAATAGACTGAGTGGTCATGGGTCTGACAGGTATAAGAAGCTATGCTGGGAACTGAACACAGATCTCTTGATGCTCTATGTGCTACTCTCGTCCCTACACCTCACTGTAGTATAATGAGTAAACAACATGCTTTCTTAACGCCAAAAAAAAGAGTATCATATGACCCTGAAAATTTTGTTATTCCCGTGTATAAAGTACTAAGCAAAATAACAAAGTAGTTTCTAAAAATCAAATGTTAACTAAAAAACTTTTCAATAAAAAGATATAATCTTAAAACTATCTGGATAAATCACTATTCATTTCCATGGTCATTTTCTACACAGGGCAACATTTTTAAGAGAGTAAATTATTGTCTCAGTTGCTAACCATGTAGTAAGCCACAACCTTACCAGCTCATGCTATACAATCCACGTGAACATTTTTTTAAAAAATTACATAGATGTAAAAAAATCTAAATACAAAGTAGAAATTTTAAAATGGTGACCTTTTTAAATTCAGCAAAATACATTTTGTCTTAAGGGGCTACCTGTGTGTTGACCTCAATATAACCCTGATTGTTCTTCCTATTCTAAGGGAGTTTTCTTGAACTTTCTGATATTAAGCAAATAACCTTAAGAACATTTTTACTAGTATTGCCTAGACAAATTTTTCACTCGTATGAAATTCTTTTTCTTTTTCTTTTTTTGAGTTGGAGTCTCACTCCATCGCCCAGACTGGAGTGCAGTGGCCGCTCCCGGCCACCACAGCCTCGACCTGCTGGGCTCCGGCGATCCTTCCACCTCAGCCTTCCGAGTAGCCGGAATTACAGGTATGTGCTACCACACCCGGCTGATTTTTTGATTTATTGTAGAGATGAGGTCTCTCTGCCCAGGCAGGTCTCGAACCCGCGGGCTCAGGCAATCCACTCACTTCAGCTTCTCAAAGGCGCGGGATTATGGACTGAGCCACCGAGCCCGGCCGTATGAAATTCATTATTGGTATTCTGGTGTGGCAAAAACAACCTCGAAACCCAATCACAAAAATATGGTTTGATTCTTGGTTCTAAACTTTCTAGTTGTCAAATAACCCCAGACAATTTAACTAATTTTTTAAATGAATTTTGAACTGATTTCAAACTTACAGAAAGTTGCAAGTATAGTTTAGTTTTTCTCAGAATCCTAAATTCCTTAATTTTTAACACATACACATATTTATAATCATATGGTTATACACATATATAATTATATTATATATCATGTCTTTATCATATATACCTTTGTGTGCATATTTATACATATAAACACATATTTTTGCATATCTACATATTTTTAGATATTGACATATGTTTTTGCTGGACTATCTGAGAGTAATGAGGACATAGAATTAGGACCCTTTATGCCATAATATTTCACTGGCTAATTTTTTTTTTAGATTAGAAGATATAGTTTATTTCAAAAGTAAATTGGGGGGAGGTTCACCTCCCTAAGGGAGAGGAGGGACTGGCTATTTCTTAAGAACATGTTATTGTCTTATCCAGGGTTTTCCAGATAAACAGAACCAAGAAAAACTATACAAATGTTTATTTAAAGAAATCAGCTCAGGTAATTATGGAGCAAACATGTCCCATGATCTGCCACCTGCAAGCTGAAGACCCAGGAGAACCAGTGGTATAGTTTTGAGAACTAGAGAGATGTCAATATAAGCCTCATTCCAGGGCAGAAATGACTGATGTTCCAGCTCAAGCAGTGAAGCAGGGAGACTAGATTCCATATTCCTCTGTCTTTTTGTTCTATTCAGTCTCTAAAAAAATTGGATGATGTCACCCACACTAGGGAGGGAAATCTGTTTTACACAGTAAACCATTGCAAATGCTAATCTCATCCAGAAACATTCTCAGACACACAGAAATAATCTTTAATGTAGGCATATGTTGTCCCAGTCTAGTTTACATATAAAAGTAACCATCATGTACTCACTGCTTGTCAACTTGGCACTCATACACACCTCCTCAAATCATACTTAATTTCCAAATAAAGACAACATCTAGGTCATAATCCTGCCTAACATAATATACGTCTATCCTGCCAACAATAAAAAATGCACTAACCCAGAAAAAGAAGCAAAGGTGATCAAGTTACCTGCAAACTAAATTATGACATAGGGCTAGAGATTTGATATATCTCTATGGTAGGTCAGTTAAGGTGTATTTCTGGTCTTGCCAGCTTAAAGCAAACTGTTTCTGATGGTCCTCGCTGAAGGAGATAGAGGAAAAAGATCAACAGCTGCATACCAGTTATCGGGTGATATGTTAATTTACTCAAGCAATGAAGCCACATCTGCATAGCAACTGCAATTGGAGTCACTACCTGGTTAAGCTTACAATAATCCATTACCATTTTTAAAGATCCATCTGTCTTCTACAAAGGCCAAATAGATGAGTTCAATGAGGATGTGGTGGGAATCACCACCTCTGCATCTTTTAAGTCCGTAATGGTGTCACTAATTCCTGAAATCTTTCCAGGAACATGGTAATGCTTTTGGTTTTCAATTTTCCTAGAAGAGGTATTTCTAGTGCCTTCCACTTGACTTCTTTTACTTATAGCCCTCAATTCACAGGTTAGGAAACCAATATGGGGATTCTGCGAGATGCAGGGTATATCTATTCTGATTATGCCTCCCAGAACCAGGGAAATAACCACAGGATGAATTCAGGGACCCACCAAATTTACTGTGAGATAAATCAGAGCTAAAACTCTGTGGATCTCTTAACCTCCATAGGCCCCAACCAGTGGGTCATAGACTGCATAACTAAATGCTGAATCTCTGTTCACTAATTCCATATAAATAAATTTGTCCTGATCAAACTTTATGTTCCTCCCACCGTTATTCCTCACTCCTCGTATCCATTACCATATATGTTCTCTGAATTTCAGCCTATACATAAATTAGTAAATATGAGTAGTCTTTTTGAGTGTAGCACATCTCTTCGTGGTTCCCACTTTGTACCTCTAGGGGTCTGCTGAGACTTGTATCTAGTTATGGATCTAGAAGCAAATAAGGGTGATGAGGGGTGAGTCCTAAGTGGAATCAGTATTATTTTCCATAACGACTGCCTCAGAGGAGGCTATCAGAGCTTCCCAGGCATTGCAGGGTTAATAACCACACATGGGGGTGGAGAGACCAGTACAACTTTGGAGGAGATGCTGCTACCACTGGGAGTGCAGAAGTCACATCTACTGGCAAATATTTCTTATCAGAATTTAGAGGCTCAATGTCAACAGCCTTTCCACATGTCCATGCTGAAAGTTAAAGGATCCCATTCTTTCTCAACCAATACCCTTATTTTAACAGTAGACACTCTGAAAAACTGGGAGTTCAACATGTGTGATAATTCAGACAGGCACCAGATGAGATCCTGTGTTTTATTTGCAGCAGTCTCAGCCCTGCAGTTATAGGAGATAAGGGTTTTTTTCAGGATATAGACAAAAGTTTGTAGACTGGGCTTGTGCTGGGAATTTTAATCTCTGAGCTTATCCTTTCTTGCACCACTTTGCTCAGATACATTAGAAACAACCAGCCACCCTCTTTATATTCACTAGTTTCCTAAAAATATTTGAAAACTTCAAATACACAGTCACCCAGCTCCAGATATTTTGTGCATTCCTATTACCAGATCATGGTATGGACTAGCAGTATACCCTTAGTCAGTAGAAATAGAGACATCAGAGTTTTTAAATCCAATCAGATTAGATAGCAATTCAAAAACCCTGAAAGAAAGTAAAAAAAAAAAAGTACCCTTAAGATTCTCTTTCTCTAAAACAACTCTCCATATCAAAATCTGTATTAGTCAGGGTTCTCCAGAGGAATAGAACCAATAAGATTAAGTTGGGGTTCTTCAGAGAGACAGAACGACTAGACAGTCACTATAAGGAATTGACTTTTGTAATTATGAAGGCTAAAGAGTCTCCAGATCTGCCATTTCCAACTTGTTAGCTAGAAATCCAAGAAAGCCAGTGGTATCATTCTGAGAAGCAGTCCGGGACAGAAGAAGACTAATGCTCATGCTCAGTCACTGGGCAAAGAAAATAAATTCCCTCAACATTTTTGGTCTGTGCAGGTGCTCAAAGGATTGAATAATGCACATCATATTAGAGAGGGCAATCTGCTTTACTCATAAACCAGTTCAAATATGAATCTATCTTCCCTTTATTGGCAATATTAATTTTGATAACTCAGTTAAATTTTTGTCTTGTTTATTTCTTCAATATAGTTTCTACAGTTTTGTAGAAATTTTTTCCTGTATACCTATTATTTTTCTTTTACAATTTATAAACATTTTATAAGATTTTGAGATTACGATAATAACCTTTTCTTCATTGACCACCTGCCCCATCATCTAGCACCTATTAGTGTTTCCTGACTAAATTAACTTCTGACATGACAGTTTTCAAACACTAATTTTCGAAGTCAAATATTTTTTAAAAACCAGGTACCATTTTATTGCATTGGATATAATAGTACTTGTTCCTATTTATCTATACATCTGTCTATTTACCTGCCTGCCTACCTAACTACCTATTATCATTCAGTAAGGAATCATGAGTTATTTTATTCACTGAATTATAAGCTTATTTTTTTAAATTTGCTTTGTTGTTCAAATATTTACAGATTTGAACAATGGATTAATCTTTAAGCTAGCTCCCATATCATTTTAAAAGTCCTGAATCATTTTAATCTTCTACATTCTTGCTCTACAAATATTCCAGAATCATCATGTGGTATAACAACCATAACACTGGAATCATTCATTTTTCTATAAAGGTCTTTTTGTTTTGAGTAGAAAAAGATACTTAGGGCCCAAGATTTGTGTGTGACGTATGAACTTTACTATGGCATAATATTGGTTCTGGACTTTCTATGTTGACAAAAATTATAAAGTTTTGCAGATACTTCCAATATTAATCCAATCATCCAACTCCACAAGGTTACTTCTTATCTTATCCTATTATTTACATATAGACGTGTGTGTGTGTGTGTGTGTATATATATATATATTCTTTCACAATAAGAATCCTAGCTTCAGCATCACCAATTTTTTAACTTATTTGCTCTATTGTGCAGTACACACCAATAATGCCAATAGGAAATGTATTCTTATTACCACAATAAACAAACGTAGTTCAAAAATTGTGTGGAGTTTTTCTAAACTGAATATTTTAGTGAAAGCATTATTCAAATAGATTGTTAATATTGTTTTATTATTATTAACTGAAGTCCATAATTCATTATTTTTGAGTTGTTACCTCATGTCCTTTTGTTCTTTCAAAATCCCATCCAGGATATCACATTGTATTTAGGCTCCTCTTAGCTGTGATAGTTTGTCAGACTTTGCTTGTTTTTGAGACTTTGAGAGTT
This sequence comes from Carlito syrichta, assembly GCF_000164805.1. Lineage (NCBI taxonomy): Eukaryota > Metazoa > Chordata > Mammalia > Primates > Tarsiidae > Carlito > Carlito syrichta. The sequence goes on from NW_007091571.1 coordinate 278,790, forward strand.
TTGAAGAATCCCAGACAGGTATTCTGCAGACTGTCCTTCAATTGAGATTTGTCCTTCAATTGAGATTTGTCTGATTTTCTCATGATTAGACTGGGATTATGTGATTCAGGAGGTGGAATACAGAAGATAGTGACAATTTTATCACATTATATGAACTAAACATACTGTCAACATGACTTATAATTTACTAAGTTAACTTGATAACCTGTCTGAGATATTTCTCATGTTTCTCCCAAAGTTATCTCCCTCCTCTTCCTTCTATACGATACTCATTGAAAAAAAGTCACTATGTACAACTCATACTTAAGCTACTCTCCTTGAGAGTAGAGTATTTACATAAATTGAGATTCTTCTGCACATATGACTTGGGTTTGTTTTGACCTGATCATTTACTTATTGATATCAGCATGGACAAATGAAGATTTATTTTTATCATTTGGTTATATTTCCAATACCACATTATTTTCTTTCTCCAATTGTTCTGGCTTTAGAACAATTTGAAAGCATTGGAAGATTTCAATTTGCTCTTGTGTTCCTTTGACATACACATATGAATTTATAAAGATTTTTGTTGTGTTTCAGTTGGGTTTATTCATTCTTTCTTCTTTTCTTAGTGTCATCTTACTTTCTGGTACTACAAGTTTTGCCATTTCTAGAATGTCACATAATTTAAATCATATCTAGTCTTTTCAAACAGCATTCTTTCACTTAGCCAGATTCCTCTTATATATTTTCTACCTCATCCCTATTTTGTTTTCTTAAATTGAAAAAAAAGGCATTAGCAACCAAAATCTGATGCCAGGTATATTCACTGCTACAGGGATATTATTGCTTCTAGAATCTTTCAACTCACAAAGCAAAGAAATATATGTGTATTCTTGGGAGGCTGAGGCAGAAGGATAACCTGAGTACAGCAGGTCCAGGCTATGGTGGTCGAAAGTGACACAGTGAGACTCTGACAAGAAAGAAAGGTAGGAAGGAAGGAAGGAAGGAAGGAAGGAAGGAAGGAAGGAAGGAAGGAAGGAAGG
>NW_007091571.1:279837-291567 GCF_000164805.1 Carlito syrichta
GAAAAGGAAAGGAAAGGAAAGAAGAAAGAAAGAAAGAAAGAAAGAAAGAAAGAAAGAAAGAAAGAAAGAAAGAAAGAAAGAAATGTGTATAAACTAACTGTGTGAGAGTAAATATTTCTCCATGTAACTGTCTGTGGTAAACTGAATAATGAGTCATCAAATAAGTTCAGGTCCTGGGGGTGATTCCACAGCCTGTGAATGCTACATTATATGATAAAAGGAATTTTCCAGATGTGGTTAAGTTAAGAATCTTAAAATGAAAAAATTATCCTTAATTATACAGGTGGGTTCCATCTAACCACAACATTCCTTATAAGGGGATTGCAGCAGGAGAAAGCATCAGAGGATAAAATGATTCAATAATGGAAGTGAAGGCTGTAGGGATGCACTCCAAAGTTGGAGAAAGAGGCTGCCAGACAAAGAACACAGGCAGCCATAGGATGGTGATAAAAGCAATAAATACAGTTATGCTCTCAGAGCCTCCAGAAATAACCAATAACTTGGTTTTAGCCTAATGATTTGGGACATCCTCCTCCAAAACTGTAATAAAATAAATATATGCAGCATTATGTCACAAAATGTGTGGTAAATTTTATAGCAGCAATAGGAAACTGTATATATATATCTTTATGTATATCTGTCTATATTAAGCATGATATTAGTCTACTGATCTTTCCACCTCTAATCCAGAACCACATTGATTATTTCAGGCTCCTCTACTTGTTTATCTAACATCCGACTATATGTAAGAAACTTAACTTCCATCATCCACTGTTCATTTATGTAACTGGTCTATTATAGTGCTTACATGTCAGTATCAGAATTGTTGACCATAGCCCATGGAAAATGACCAAGCCAGTTAGAGTACAGTGCTTATTAACTGTTCTCTTTGTCTTTAATCATGCAGACTCCACTCAGTGCCATAGGTATATAGGACAGCGTCTATTTCTTTAACATTCTTTAGAGAGGTTGATTAATACATTCATAGTAGTAGATTGCTTTGCCACCTTTTGCATTCTAGCCTGGGATTAGTTGACCCGTTAAGTTATTATATTTTTATAACTGAAGATATTAAGTTCTGCTATCTTTGCTGTAAAATTCTATGAGTTTGGAAAAATGCATGTTATGTTTCAGAAATTACTCTATCATACAAAATAGTTTCCACATTATTTTACGGTTGTTATAGTTTTGCCATTTCCAGAATGTCACACAATTTAAATCATACAATAGATAGTCTTGTCAAGCAGCATTCTTTCACTTAACAATATGCTTGTAAGATTCATCTAAGTTTTTTCATGGTATAATAGCTCTTGTTATTGTCAAATAACAATTCATTGTATAAATGTAGCAGTTTTTTTATCCATTAACCTATTAAAAGATATTATGATCATTTCTAGTTTTCTGATAATTATGAATAAAGTTTCTATAAATAGGCACATGCAGGTATTACGTGACAAATTATCTAGAGGGAGAAAACTGACAAATAAATATTCTCACATTTAGATAAATTAATGAAGTTTACTCCCAAAGAAAAAGTCATTATGGGCCAGAGGTTAGGGAAGTAGGGGGTATATCTCTTCCACACAGATGAGAGAGAAATAAGAGTAATGGTGTGAATTATCATTGAACATTTGTAGTCAATATTTGGTCATTAAAGAATCATACTTGGAAATGACAATACAGAAATTCACATGGAAACCTAAAAGACCACGGATAGGCAAAACAATCCCCAGCAAAAGAAACAAAGTGGGAGGCAGCACATTTCCAGACATTAAACTTTACTATAAGGCTACAATAATCAAAACAGCCTGATATTGGTACAAGAATGGTCACATGACCCAATGGAACAGGATAGAGATTCCAGAAGCAAAACTTCAATTTCTCAATCAACTCATCTTCAACAAAGCCTCCACTAACAACCACTTGGAAGAGGAGAACCTATTGAATAATGGTGCTGAGAAAACTGGCTGCCCACAGAAGATTAAAACAGGACCCCTACCTAGCACCGTATACAAAAATCAACTCTAAATGGATCAAAGACCTAAACATAAAACCTCAAGCAATAAGAATCTTAAAAAATGCAGGAGACACACTTATGGAAATTGGAACTGGCAACCAATTCCTAATCAAAACCCCAAGTGTCCATGTCATAAGATTAAGATAGACAAGTGGGACCTCATCAAACTGACAATCATCTGCAAAGCAACAGAAACCATCAAGAGAGTGGGGAGACAGCCCACAGAATGGGAAAAAAAAAATTGCCAACTGTATATCTGACAAAGGCCTAACCTCCAGGATATACAAGAAACTAAAACGTACCCAAAGGAAAACAACAACAACAATAACAACAAACAGCTCCATTAAAAAGTAGGCAAAAGACATGAATAGACACTTCTCAAAAGAAGACATGACATACGGGCAGCCAACAGACACAGAAAAAAGTGTTCAGCCTCACTAATCATCAGAGAAATGCAAATCAAAACCACATTGAAATACCACCTAGACCCAGTAAGAATAGACACCGTTAATAAAACGAACAACAGATACTGGCTAGTATGCGGAGAACAAGGAATGCTCCACACTGCTGGGGAATGCAGACTAGTGAAATCTTTTTGGAAAACAGTGTGGCCATTTCTAAAAGAACTAGACATTGACCTTCCATATGACCTAGCAAGCCTCCTACTGGGAATATACTTGAGGAACTCAAATCATTCTACAAAAAAGATACCTGCACCTACATGATTATTGCAGCACTATTCACAATAGCAAAAACATGGAGCCAATTGTGTTGCCCATTGAAATTGAACTGGTTTTAAAAAAAATGTGGTACATACACAATGGAATATTACAGCCGTAAAGAAGAACAAACATATGGACTTTGCAGCAACTTGGATTGATTTAGAGTTTATCATACTCGGTGCTCTATCACAGAAACAAAGAACAGAGTACCACATGTTCTCACTCATAAGCAGACCCTGAACATTTACCATAATACTATAAGGAAGGGATTGGCAGTAGCAGGATACTGCCAGGGTGGGTGGGGGGGGGGGACACCAAATCAATATGGCTACCTTATCTCAAAACCAGGCAAAGTGGGAACCAAAGTGAGGCCCAAACTTTACCAGTACAATGACCACTTGTATACCTAATCCTGAATTGCACCCCCATCTTTAAAATAAGAAAAGTTAAAAAAATATAAATAAATAAAGAATCATATGTTCTTTTTTAGACAGATGTTTCATTAATCATATACAGGTGTTTTTAGTAGTGAATTTCAGAGAATGATGGCTGCATTGCTTAGAACTTGGTTTATATTGATTTGCATATCATTGATGTACAAAATACACCAAACTTATCAGATGCTGTATTAATCTCTCTCTCTCTCTTTTTTTTTTTTTTTTTTTTGGTGGGGGAGGGCATGGTCTCACTCTGTCACCCAGGTTGTAGTACAGTGACACAATCATAGCTTACTGCAGCCTCAAAATCCTGGGCTTGAGCAATTATCTGACTTCAGCCTCATGAGTAGCTAAGACTACAGGTGCATAGCCATGACACCCCACTAATTTTATTTTATTTTTTGTAGAGATGAAGTGTTGCTATGTTGCCTAGGCCAGTCTCAAACTTCTGGCCTCAAACAATCCTCCTGTCTTAGCCTCCGAAAGTGCTGGAAATACAGAGGTGAGCCACACTACACTTGACCCACCTGACCCCTCCTGGTCTTAAATGAAGCCATTTTGGAACACTAAGTGGTAGTGTGCCCTTGAATTAGCCAAAATTATACTTATTTTAAGACTGGCAAATCTGTGTAGTATCAATGGCCCAGAAAGAAATGTAATGACCTTCAAAGAAATGTTGGAATTAAACAAACATTGTGATTGTCTTATATTATATGCTGCTGCTATACTGAATTTTATGTTTCTTGGAGTTCCATGCCCTTTCTGGAATACTCTCACTATTTTTGCCCTTGTGTAATTCAATCACTGTTATCCTTCAGGTCTAAATGCATCTATCCTTTCTCCAGGAAGCTCTCCTTGGCTCATTAGGGTCTCAGTTCCACCCCTTCTCTGTGCCTTAGCATCCTGTATTTCCCCACCATAGTCCATGTTAAGCTGCATTGCAATTAAGTGTTTTGTTTAGATTTTGAGCTACTAGATTGTGAACTCTGTGAGTGCAGGGAATGTATTTTGTAGTGTAAAATTGACTCTTCAGAGCCTTTGCAGTATTTGCTATGTAGTAGTTTAATAAATGCGTTTGGAATGGAAAAATATCTATATCTGTATACTCAATATTCCCTCTTTTTTCCCTATGAGTTTTATTCGTTAAATGGGGTTTGGATGGAGAGTTTAGATTGGTGTTCGTTCAAAATAAAGATTTAGGCATGTTTATCAGATCTTACTCTGTGATGGAAAGTGAGGATGGCTCACTTCTGTGAATCATTCATAGTTGGCTTGAAAAGCACAGAAAAGCCTGGAATAAGTTAGGTGATATATTTCCTTCATCATTCTAATCATAGACATTGAAAATAATTCATCAGTGCTGTTTACTCATACATAACAAGAGTTCTTTATTTCCCATCTAAAATATAGGTTTATAGAAATATGGTGAAAAGATCATAAAAGATTATCGAAGTCCACCAATATCCTATCTGACAGTACAACATCCATTTGATATGCAGAGGAAAAAAATCTATCACAGCAAGATGTACTGCTAAGCATTAAGCTCAATTTTTCCTATTTAAAAATCAATTTAAAAACTTGCATTGCAGGAAATGTGATAAATACATCTGTGAAATAATATACACTTTTCATATTAAAATAGCATAGGTCATTCAAAATCTATAGCTATATTGATAAATAGCAGAGCCCATTGTAAATCTGAAATATCATCTGCTGAAGGCAATGACTGTAATTAGCTTGCCAAGGCTATTTTAGCTTTTCTTACTTTGATCATTTTTGCCCTCTATGTTTCACCAGTAAAGAATTTCTTGTCTTTTATTGTAGTTCATATAGAAAAATGTTATTTTCATCTTCCCTGAAGCAAATAGGGCACAATAACAGTAAAAAGGAAAAGAAGAAGGAAAAAAAAAAGACAAAAGAGAATGAAAAATAATATTTCTCACAGATACTTTTAAATTCCTTCTCCTGTGTGAGGTCTTCTTAAACTCTCAACTGTATGGCAATGCATGTTTGTTTAATTTTATGAGGTACCGGAAAATATGTCCTGGTAGAGTCTCTTGCTATAGCTACTTATTTTGTGTATATATCATTTTTATAGTCTAAAAGAGAGGCCTGAATTTACTTTTATTTCTTGTGAGATTTTAGTTATATCAATTACCCTTATTGAATGTTTTGTTGAGAACTTCCAGGTACAGCAATAATATTTTTTTTGTTTATTTGCTTCTGGTATTTCAAGCAAAGACACAGTAATATAGTTTCTATTCGTCATTTCTATCCTCTGCCAATAGAAAAGATTTATCTATTTTAGGCCAGTGGTTCTTTCTGTTTCGTCTTACAAACCTACTAGCTTAATCTATCCAAGTCTGATAAGAACTTGATCTGCTCAGTATACTGAAATATAATTGTACACACACACACACACACACACACACACACACACACACACACACACAATTATATTGTAATCCTTGGGCCAGATATTTCATAAGAAATACTTTCTTCAGTCTTCAAAAATCACAGCAAACATAAGGTAATTTCTCTTCATCTCAAATTACAGAAGAAAAACCCTAGACTTAAAGATACAAGTACTAGATAATGCACTCAAATTTATGCCATTATTAGGTGGCTGAGCTCACGTTTGTGTTCATATCTAACCAACTTCAGAAATTTAAGATATCTGAACAGCTGAGAGAATCTGTGCAGCACCCTTTGTGCCCTATGTCAGTCTGGATGTCCGCCACGTCCTCACCATCTCACCACTCATTATTTATTCATTTTCCCAAAGAAGCCACCTGGGAACCCAAGTTTAAAACTCTTTCCCAGCCGGGCTCGGTGGCTCAGCCTGTAATCCCACGCCTTTGGGAGGCTGAGGTGAGTGGACTGCCTAAGCCCGCGGGTTCGAGACCTGCCTGGGCAACTTGGTGAGACCTCATCTCTACAATAAATCAAAAATTAGCCGGGCATGGTAGCGCGTGCCTGTAGTTCCAGCTACTCGCAAGGCTGAGGCGGCAGGATCGCTGGAGCCCAGCGGGTCGAGGCTGCGGTGGCCGGGAGCGGCCACTGCCCTCCAGTCTGGGTGACAGAGTGAGACTCCAACTCAAAAAATAAATAAATAAATAAAAATAAATAAATAATAAACATAAAAATAAATAAAACTCTTTCCCCACAAATAGAGACCTGGCCAGATTCCACCCAATACACAGTTTAATTTTCCTGGAACTCTGGGATCCGAAGAACAGAAATGACAACAACGTAAGGCCAGCTGCGTCTGATTTTAAACTGACAAAGTGGGAAAAATAAAGTGTTCAATAAGCAGATCAAGTTGGCCTCCAACCTGGGACCCAGAGGCAATCACTGCACCACCCTAGGATCGACCACCGCTGATCCAGAGAGGAAACTGCAGGAACAGACATGGACAGACAGGCATCCTACCCCCACTCTGGACCAGGCACAGCCACATGGGATCTGAGTGGGGGACTTGGTGGCAGTAGCACCAGTGGGTGAATTGGGTGAGTCAGGATCTGATTCACCCTCCTCCCAAAGCAGTCCCCGGGGTTAAGAACCACCCAATCAGTCTACACAGAAAGCAGAGGGGAGGGGCTGGAGGCCAGAGCAGCGGCCAAAGGCAGCCACAGTGCTTGGGAAGGGAACCTGAAGTTCCAAAACTGGCCACAGAGGGAGCTCTTTTTTCTCTCTCTGTTTTTGCTTTTGTTTTCGTACTTGTTTTGTTTTTGTCATATTTTTTGATGCTTTTTAGTTATTCTGTTTGGATATGGGAATTTTTGAGGGCAAGTGCATCTTCGGGGTTATTTTTGTTTGCCTGCGTGTTTGTATATTTTTGTTTTTTCCTGTTTTTTGTTTGTTTGTTTATCTGTTAATTGGTGTGCCTGTCTGTATTCCTTCTTCTTTTCCTCTATCTTCATCTTCATTTAGTCTTCCTTCTTACTTTATCTGTATTTCCCCTTTTACTTATCACATTTTACTCTCAGGGGGTGTCCATATGCCCCCAAATCAAATGGACAGATTATACTGTGATCTGCAGATAGTTTCTGAACAACAGCTCTCACCTCACACCTTGATCAAATCTCAAAACTGTAAAAAGCACAATTCCTCATCCTAAGTCCAGCTTCAAAATTTAACAAAACCAGAGGATCTTCATAAGGAAGAATAGAAAGATTGAGCAAACTGAAGTGAAAGCTATCCCCTATCACTGAGCAATGGAATTAAAGAAGGAGGGGAAAGGGAAAGGACAGCCATCACAATTGAAGAAGAATCAAAGGAAGAATATAGGTCCCATACAGACTCCTGGGAAGACACACCTGAGAATATAGACATAGGAACTCAAACAATGAAGAGTCCCCAGAATGGCTGATCTCAAACCACAAACACAGAGAGGAAGATGTTAATAGAGAGAATTAATAGAAATGAAAAGAGACAAGAGGAAGAAAATGAAGGAGTTGATAACTGAGATGACAGCTTGAATACAGTAAACAAAATAAATAACAAACTGACAAATATGGAAATCAGAATTAACCAAGTAGAAGAAAGAATCTCAGAGCTTGAGGACCAAAATATGGAGCTAACTAAAACTGTTGAAAACATAGAAAAGAAGTTTAAAAAGATGGAACAAAGCCTCTAAGGGATGTGTGATTATATCAAGTGGCTGAACATAAGATTACTTGCCATTCCTGAGGCAAATAGAGAAACAGAGACCACCCTGGAACAAACATTCCATGATATTATCCAAGAAAACTTTCCTCATCTCATCAGACACATGACCATTCAAATATAAGAGATTCAGAGAACCCTTGCAAGTCATCAAATGAGAAGAACAACTCCTAGACACATAGTAATTTGCTTACACAAAGTAGCTATAAAAGAAAAAATCCTAAGGACAGCAAAAGAGAAAGGTCACACTACTTACCAGGAAGACCAATTGGAATAGCAGCAGATTTAACTATAGAAACACTACAGGCTAGAAGAGACTGGAGTCCAATCTTCAAAGTTCTCAAAGATAAACAATTGTAACCAAGAATACTCTAATCTGTCAAGCTAAGCTTCATCAGCAATGGAGAATTAAGACCTTTCCCAGATATTCGATCTCTAAGAATTTATGCTACTTCTAGACCAGCTCTACAAGAAACACTTAAAAAAGGTATTAAACACAGAAGAAAGGAAAATAAAGAATGACCACATCCTTCACAGGAATACAGGAAAAAGATTGAAAACACACACACATATCAACCCAAACATCAAAAGAAGATCAACAAACAAATAAACAAACAACAATAAACCCTATAAAAACCTCATGAGAGGGATAAACTCTTGCATCTCAATAATTAGCCTGAACATGAATTAAACTGAATGCACCACTGAAAAGACTTAGAATGGCAAACTGGAGCCAGGCTCGGTGGCTCAGCCTGTAATCCCGAGCCTTGGGAGGCTGAGGTGTGTGAATTGCCTGAGCCTGTGGGTTCGAGACCCGCCCAGACAACTTAGTGAGACCTCATCTCTACAACAAATCAAAAAATTAGTCAAGTGTGGTAGCGCACGCCTGTAGTTCCAGCTACTTGGAAGGCTGAGGCAGAAGGATCACCAGAGCCCAGCAGGTTGAGGCTGCGGTGGCCAGGAGTGGCCACTGCACTCTAGTCTCTGCGACAGAGTGAGACTCCAACTCAAAAAAAAAACTGAATAAAAAGAAATGATGCAACAATATGCTGTCTTCAGGAAACTCATCTAACCAGAATGGACACTCATAGACTCAAAGTAAGAGGAAAACAATTTATCAGACAAATGAAACACACACAAAAAAGAGGAGTTGTTAGCCGGGCTCGGTGGCTCAGCCTGTAATCCCACGCCTTTGGGAGGCTGAGATGAGTGAATTTCCTCAGCCCACAGGTTCGAGACCCACCTGGACAGCGAGACCTCATCGCTACAATAAATAAAAAAATCAGCCGGGTGTGGTAGCGCATGCCTGTAATTCCAGCTACTTGGAAGGCTGAGGCGGAAGAATTGCCAGAGCCCAGCAGGTCGAGGCTGCAGTGGCTGGAAGCGGCCACTGCGCTCCAGTTTGGGCTACAGAGTGAGACTCCAACTCAAAAAAAAAAAAAAGAGAGTAGTTGTGATCTCAATATCAGACAAAATATCCGTTAAGTTATTAAAATTTTTAAAAGATACAGAAGGTCACCAAATAATGATAAAAATTTCAATCTATCAACAAGAAATATCCATTCTAAATATATATGCACCCAATATAGAAGCACTGACCTTTATAAAGCAGCTTCTAAGTAAACTAAGAAAAAGTCACTGACTCAAACACTACCATAGCTGGGGATTTTAATATCCTACAAACAACCCTAGATAGATCAATGAGGCAAAAAATCAACAAGGAGATCCAGAACCTCAACTTGATGCTTGACCAAATGGACTTGATAGATACCTACAGAACACTCCACCAACATCCATGGAATATACATTCTACTCACCACCACACAAGACATACTCCAAAACTGACCACATCCCTGGACATAAATTAAGCACAAACACATTCCATAAGATTGAAATACTGCCATATACCTTCTCAGACAACCATGGAATAAAAATATATATGAACACCAAAACTCACAAAGACATGGACACTAAACAGCATAATGCTGAACAATTCCTGGGTCAATGCAGACATCAAAGCAGACATTAAAAGACTTCTGGAAACAAATGAAAATAAAGACACATCTTATCAAAACCTCTGGAATGCCATGAAATCAATACTGAGAGGCGAATACATTTATTTATGAACACCCATCAAGAAAATGAAAAGATCACAAGTTAACAGCCTAACACATCACCTTAGGAAGCTGGAAAGACAAGACCTCCAAAACCCTAATTTCAGCAGAAAAATCTAGATCATCAAAGTAAAAGCCCAAATTCAGGACACAGAAGACAAAAATATTATAGAAAAAATCAAGGAAACAGCTGGTTCTTTGAAAGGATAAACAAGATTTACAGATCCCTACCAAGATTGACCAAGAAAAAGAGAAAAGGTCCAAATAAACACAATCAGAACAAAGATCTTGCAAAAGAGCAAATCACAATGGACCCTAAAGAAATACAAAAAACCTTATCAGAGATTGCTATGAACACCTGTAGGGAAACAAACTTGAAAATCTAAATGAATTCTCAACAAGATTCTAGGAAATCAGATCCAAAAAAATAAAAATAAAATCTAAATGAAATGGAGGACTTTCTGACATCACACAACCTCCCAAGGTTGAAACAAGAAGAAATTTAATCATTAAAAAGACCAATAACAAACCAGGAAATAGACTCCATCATAAAAAAACTACCCTCCCACCCCAAAAAAGTCCTGGACCAGACGTCTTTCCAGTGGAGTTCTACAAAACATACAAGATGGTGTTGATACCAATCCTATTGAAAGTATCCCTAGCAATTGAGAAAGATAGAACTCTCCCCAAATCATTTTGTGAAGCTAACATCACACTGATACCCAAATCCAGTAACAATCCAACAAAGAAGAGAGCTACAGGCCAATATCCCTGATGAACATAGATGCAAAAATACTCAACAAAATTCTAGCAAATCAGATCCAACAACACATCTCAAAAACATCCATCATGACCAAGTAGACTTCCTTTCTGGAATGCAGGACTGGTTCAACAGTAATGGGAGACTGTGAGGGGAGGGGGATGGGATAGACAGTTGAGGGAAACTGCTAGGGGAGGGAGGGGCATACTTCATCAACAAGGGTACCTGCATGATCGATGTTTATATACCTAACCCTGAATTGTACCCCACATCTATTATAATAATAAAAATAAAAATAAAAAAGAATGTCCATCATTAATAAAACAATAGATGCTGGGGAAGATGTGGAGACAAGGAAATGTTTTTATATTGTTAGTGGAAATGCAAAATAGTTCAACCTATATGGAAAACCGTGTGGTGATTAGTAAAAGAACTAGAAATTGACCTTCCATAAGACCCTAAAATCCACCTTCTGGGAATATAACCAGAGAAACTTAAATCACTCTACAAAAAACATGCACAAGCTTGTTTATTGCATCAAAAACATGGAGCCAACCATGATGCCATTGAAAGTAGACTGGAAAAAAAATAAAATTTGGTATATATAAACAATAGAGTATTACACAGCCATAAAGAAGAACAAAATTGTGGACTTCGCAGCAACTTGGATGGATTTAGAGTCTATCATACTCAGTGTTCTATCACAGAAACAAAGAACTGAGTACCACATGTTCTCACTCATAAGCGGACTCTGAATATGTACCATAATACAGTAAGAAAGGGATTGGCAGTAGTGGGACACTGCCAGGGGAGGCAAAGGAGGTACACTTCATCAATAAGTGTACCTGATCTCATATCACGCAAAGTGGGGACCAAATTTTACCTGTACAATGACCACTTATATTTCTAATTCTGAATTGTACCCCATGTCTTTAAATAAAAAAAGACAAACAAAGTTAAAACTTATAATAGAGTGTTTAACTCCTTTAGCCCAGTTATGTGTCTTTTTTTT
>NW_007091572.1:0-631 GCF_000164805.1 Carlito syrichta
CCTCGCCTCGGCCAGGCTCGCCGTCAGCTCAGGGATGGGGCGGGGAGGAAGACCGGCACGCCGGCCATCTGCCGCTCAGGGGCTGGGCCCGACGGCACTTCCAGGGCCAGAGGGTCCTTCCTGCGCCGCCGCTCCGGGGCCGGGTGCTCGCGGCAAGGCAGGGCCTGGGGCACCTCGGGGCGGCCGGGCCCGCGTGGACTGTCCCTCCAGACTTGGCCGCGCGGCTCAGCGATTCTCCACGGAACTAAGACCAAGGGCCCGAGCCCGGAGGGTGAGGGGTCGCCACCGCTTTCTACTTCTCGTCCCGGTATCCAACGCGGCCCGAGACCCGACAGCTGCACGCGCAGGGGTGAGGGCGCCAGGAGGGGACACATGCCACTCGGCGGAGGGAAAAGAAGGACGGCGGCAAGCCCTGTGCAAACTCCCAGCAGCTTGAATGTGGGCGGGGGGTGGGGGGGCGTTGACACGCGGCCACCGGCGGGCGGGGGCTCACCTAAAGCGGAGACCCCAAAACTTCCCAGCAGGTGCAGGGCGGGTGCGAGAGCACCTAGCCGGCGCCGGGGGAGGCGGTTCCGGGTTGGGGGAGGAGGGCAGGAAGCTCCCGGGCCGAGCGGCGTCCGGCCGGCGAAAC
>NW_007091573.1:0-313 GCF_000164805.1 Carlito syrichta
GGGGAGGGAGGGGGAGGGGGCGGGGGTCCCCGCGGAGGCCTGACCTTCCCAGGACCCCTCGCCGGCGGCCGGCCGCCAGGGGCCCGGGAGGAATTCTGCCGAGAGAGGGCTTTTTCCCCTCCAAGGAAGAGAAAGCACACACACACATTCCTCCGAGTCAGAGGTGTGTCCGGGGACGGCGGCAGGCTCCCTTGACCGGCGGCCGCCAGCAGGCCGGGCACATGACAGCCCCGAAGGCTGCTGGCACCCGCCCCGGCCAGGCATTGGCAGCGGGGTGGCCTTTCACCAGCTCGGCACCTCTGCCATGTGACGG
>NW_007091574.1:0-412 GCF_000164805.1 Carlito syrichta
GGTTTCGAACCCGCGGACTCAGGCAATCCACTCACCTCAGCCTCCCAAAGGCGCGGGATTACAGGCTGAGCCACCAGACCAGCTTTTACATTTCAATATGAGTTTTAGAATCAGTTTCCACATTGAGACCTGATGGGATTTTAATCCTTTTCCCCATTGCCCAAAGAATACCCACCAGTGGTGCTGTGGCTACACTGTTTACCCTGAAATAATTAACAGATTACAGTTTTAACCTTACCTCCAAAGTTTGCAATGAAATATCTGGCTTTTATTACGATTTTTGCTTTGTTCTAGTATATCAATAGTCTTTAAAAACAGATGACATCATTCTATCCTATATCATTCTGCTTTTGGTAGTGGTATTTTCATTTATAAAATATAGTAATTTATCTTTTTTTTTTTTTTGAGTTGG
>NW_007091575.1:0-1372 GCF_000164805.1 Carlito syrichta
TAACACTATCATAACTGGGGACTTTAATACACCACTCACAACCCTAGACAGATCATCAGGACAAAAAATCAGCAAAGAGATCCAGAATCTCAATGTGACTTTGGACCAAGTGGACTTAATTGATACCTACAGGACACTCCATCCAAAGACCACAGAATACACATTCTACTCATCACCACATGGAACATATTCTTAGATCGACCATATACTCGGCCATAAATCAAGCATAAGCAAATTTAAAAGGAGTGAAATTCTACCAAACACCTTCTCGGACCACAGTGGAATAAAAATAAACATTGACACCAACAAAGTCCCCCCAAAACCCACAAAGACATGGACACTAAACAGCATGATGCTAAACAACTCCTGGGTCAACGACGAAATCAAACCAGGGATCAAAAGATACCTGGAAACAAATGAAAATGAAAAAATATCTTACCAAAATCTCTGGGATGCCCTGAAAGCTGTAGTAAGAGGGGAATTTATATCCCTACAAACACACATGAAGTAAATGGAAGGAACAGAATTCACAACCTAACAAGCCACCTAAAGACGCTGGAAAGGCAAGACCACAAAAACCCTAATTACAGCAGAAGAATCCAGATCACCAAAATAAAAGCCCAAATCTAGGACATAGAAGACAAAAAGATAATACAAAAAAATCAATGAAACAAAAAGTTGGTTTTTTGAAAGGATAAACAAGATTGATGGTCCCCTAGCTAGATTGACCAAGAAAAAACGAGAAAAAAACCAAATAAGCACAATCAGAAACACAAAAGATGAAGTCACATCTGACCCTGAAAAAATACAAAAGATCATTAGAGACTACTATGTACACTTGTATGGAAACAAACTTGAAAACCTTAAGGAAATGGAGGACTTTCTGACATCACACAACCTACCTAGGTTGGAACAAGAAGAAATCGAGACCCTAAATAAACCAATAACAATCAAGAAAATCGACTACGTAATAAGAAAACTTCCTACAAAAAAAAGCCCTGGTCCAGATGGCTTTCCAGCAGAATTCTACAAGACATTCAAGGAGGAGCTGATACCAATCCTACTGAAGGTATTCCAGGCGATTGAAAAAGATGGAACTCTCCCCAAATCATTTTACGAAGCCAACATCACATTGATACCCAAGCCAGGTAAAGATCCAACAAAGAAAGAGAACTACAGGTCAATATCTTTGATGAACATAGATGCTAAAATTCTCAACAAGAGCCTATCAAACCGGATTCAGCAATACATCTCAAAAATCATCCACCATGACCAAGTAGTCTTCATTCCTGGGATGCAAGGCTGGTTCAACATTTGTAAAACCATAATGTAATTAAATACATCACAGATGTCAAACAAAAACCACATGATC
>NW_007091575.1:2968-3641 GCF_000164805.1 Carlito syrichta
GAAGACATCCAAAGCAGCCAACAAACACATGAAGAAATGCTCAACCTCACTAATCATCAGGGAGATGCAAATCAAAACCACACTGAGATACCACCTACTCCAGTCAGAATGGCAATTATCAACAACTCAAAAAATAACAGCTGCTGGAGAGGGTGTGGTAAAAAGGGAACACTTCTGCACTGTTGGTGGGAGTGTAAACTAGTGCAACCTCTGTGGAAAGCAGTGTGGCGATTCCTAAAAGCTCTAACAATTGACCTTCCATATGACCCCACAATCTCCCTACTGGGAATATACCCTGAAGAACACAAATCACTCTATAAAAAAGATACCTGCACACGTATGTTTATCGCAGCGTTGTTCACAATAGCAAGAACCTGGAAACAACCATGCTGCCCATCAAAAGAGGACTGGATTTTTAAAATGTGGTACATATACATGATGTAATACTACACAGCCATAAAAAAGAACAAAATCATGAAGTTCACAGCAACCTGGATGGAACTAGAGTCTATAATACTGAGTGACCTCTCACAGAAACAAAGATTCGAGTATCACATGTTCTCACTCATATAATGGACCTTGAATATCCAATGTAATACTATAAGAAAATGACTGATGGTACTGGGAAACTATGGGAGGGGAGGGGGATGGGATTAACAGTAGCAAATATCTG
>NW_007091576.1:0-632 GCF_000164805.1 Carlito syrichta
ACATATCTTCTGCCAGATACCCTAGTTTAGCACTCTTAACTTCAACCTTCTACAAAGTCCTTGGGCATGGACATAGTTCAGTCAAGTTCATTGCTAATTTATAACAAGGGTGACTTTTTCTCTAGTTTGTAACACCTTGTTCTTTGGTTCCACCTGAAAAATAATTTAAATGGCCATTACTGCCATTTTCCTACCAGCATTCCTGTCATGACCGCTTAACCGACCTCTTAGGAGTGCCAAGCTTTCCGTAGTCTCTTTGTCTTCAAAGGCCTCACCAGAATCTTCACGTTTTGTAGCCTGTCCCTCCAAATTTTCCAGCCTCCGCTTATCACCCAACTCTAAAGCCACTTTTCCATTTTCAGGTATTCATTATCAACCCCATTTCTTGACACCTGTTTTTTGTTTAGTTTGTTTTCTGTTACTTATAAGAGAATATCTGAAGTGTGGTAATTTTTAATGAAAAATAATTTATTTCCTACAGTTACAGAGGGTGAGAAGAGCAAGGTTGAAGGTCTACACCTGACAAGCATCTTCTTGCTGATGAGGGTTCTCTGTGGCATCCTGAGCAGTGTAGGGCACCACAGGGTGAGGGCACTGAGGATGTTACCATGCAGCACCTTTTTAAAAATAGG
>NW_007091577.1:0-597 GCF_000164805.1 Carlito syrichta
CCTCACTAATCATCAGGGAGATGCAAATCAAAACCACACTGAGATACCACCTAACTCCAGTCAGAATGGCAATTATCAATAACTCAAAAAATAACTGCTACTGGAGAGGGTGTGGTGAAAAGGGAACACTTCTACACTGTTGGTGGTAGTGTAAACTAGTGCAACCTCTGTGGAAAAGCAGTGGCAATTCCTAAAAGCTCTAAAAATTGACCTTCCATATGACCCTGCATACCCCTACTGGGAATATACCCTGAAGAACACAAATCACTCTATAAAAAAGATACCTGCACACGTATGTTTATCGCAGTGTTGTTCACAATAGCAAGAACCTGGAAACAACCATGCTGCCCATCAACAGAGGACTGGATTTAAAAAATGTGGTACATATACACGAGGGAATACTACGCAGCCATAAAAAAGAACAAAATCATGAATTTTGCAGCAACCTGAATGGAACTAGAGTCTATAATACTGAGTGACCTCTCACAGAAACAAAGATCCGAATATCACATGTTCTCACTCATATAATGGACCTTGAACATCCAATGTAATACTATAAGAAAATGACTGACGGTACTGGGAAACTATGGGGTGGGA
>NW_007091578.1:0-821 GCF_000164805.1 Carlito syrichta
CCTTGAACATCTAGGCATACGGGGAACATACCTCAAAATAGTAAAAGCTATCTACAAGAAACCCACAGCCAGTATACTCTTAAATGGACAAAAATTGGAACCATTTCCCTTGAAAACTGGAACAAGACAAGGATGCCCACTCTCACCCCTACTGTTCAACATAGTATTGGAAGTCCTGGCTCGAGCAATCAGAGAAGAGGAGGCAATCAGGGGTATCCAAATAGGAAAAGAGGAAGTCAAGTTATCTCTCTTTGCAGATGACATGATTGTGTACCTTGAAAACCCAAGAGAATCTGTCAAAAACCTCCTTACACTGATAAAGGCCTTTGGCAAAGTCTCAGGATACAAAATAAATGTACAAAAGACAATCGCATTTCTCTACACCAATAGTAAACAAACAGAAACCCAAATAAAAAACACAATTCCATTCACAATAACCACAAAAAAAATGAAATACTTTGGCATCTTCATAACCAGAGACGTGAAAGACCTTTACAATGAAAATTAAAAACACTGCTCAAAGAAATCAAAGATGACACAAACAAGTGGAAAAATATCCCATGCTCATGGATTGGAAGAATCAACATTGTGAAGATGTCCATCTTACCTAAGGCAATCTACAAATTCAAGGCAATATCCATCAAATTGCCAGCAACATTCTTCTCAGATCTAGAAAAGACAACACAGGAATTCATGTGGAAACACAAACATCCAAGAATAGCCAGAACAATCCTCAGCAAAAAAAACAAAGCAGGTGGTATCACGTTACCAGACTTCAAACTTTACTATAAAGCCACATCATCAAAACAGCTTGGTATTGG
>NW_007091579.1:0-306 GCF_000164805.1 Carlito syrichta
CAGTGTGAGTGGATTGCCTGAGCCCGCGGGTTCAAGACCCGCCTGGGCAACTTGGCGAGACCTCATCTCTACAATAAAAAATAAAAAAAAACAAAAAACTAGCCGGGCGTGATAGCACGCGCCTGTAGTTCCGGCTGCTTGGAAGGCTGAGGTGGAAGGATCGCCGAGCCCAGCAGATTGAGGCTGCGGTGGCCAGGAGCGGGGCAATTGCGCTCCAGTCTGGGCAACAGAGTGAAACTCCGACTCAAAAAAAAAAACCAGAAAGTTTTAATTCCATTCCGTTACACATTTAGCCAAGTGAGTTTC
>NW_007091580.1:0-473 GCF_000164805.1 Carlito syrichta
CCGGCGATCCTTCCGCCTCCGCCTTCCAATGTAGCCGGAATTACAGGCGCGCGCTACCACGTCCGGCTAGTTTTTTGGTTTTATTGGAGAGATGAGGTCTGGCCTGCCCAGGCGGGTCTCGAACCCGCGGGCTCGGGCCATCCACCCCCCTCAGCCTCCCAAAGGCGCGGGATTGCAGGCTGAGCCATCCAGCCCGGCTGGCTCCCAGATTCTTTTTGCCCCACCGTGTCCACCCCTCACTCTCCACCCCCAAGCCGAGGCCTCCTTCCGGCAGCGAAGAGGGTCCGGCTGACCCGCGCACGAGACGCCGGGCCCCTCCCCTCGCCCCTTCGTCGCCACAGCGGGGTACCAGTTGGCTGGGGCCCTACACGCGCCATCGGGGAGCAGATCCCGGCTGGCGACCCCCTGAAACCAGCAGGGCGAGTCGTGAGGAGCGGCCGAGGCCGGATGCGAGTGAGGACGTGCGGGAGGAC
>NW_007091581.1:0-903 GCF_000164805.1 Carlito syrichta
CTGGGTCAATGATGAAATCAAAACAGAGATCAAAAGATACCTGGAAACAAATGAAAATGAAGAAACATCTTACCAAAATATCTGGGATGCCCTAAAAGCTGTAGTAAGAGGGGAATTTATATCCCTACAAACACACATGAACAAAATGGAAGGAACAGAAATTCACAACCTAACAAGCCACCTAAAGAAGCTGGAAAAGCAAGACCACAAAAACCCTAATTTCAGCAGAAGAATCCAGATCACCAAAATAAAAGCCCAAATCCAGGACATAGAAGACAAAAACATAATACAAAAAAATCAATGAAACAAAAAGCTGGTTCTTCGAAAGGGTAAACAAGATTGATGGTCCCCCAGCTAGACTGACCAAGAAAAAATGAGAAAAAAACCAAATAAGCATAATCAGAAGCACAAAATATGAAGTCACATCTGACCCTGAAGAAATACAAAAGATCATTAGAGACTACTACGTACACTTGTATGGAAACAAACTTGAAAACCATAAGGAAATGGAGGACTTTCTGACATCACACTACCTACCTAGGTTGGAACAAGAAGAAATTGAGACCCTAAATAGACCAATAACAATCAAGGAAATCGACTACGCAATAAGAAAACTTTCTACCAAAAAAAGCCCTGGTCCAGATGGCTTTCCAGCAGAATTCTACAAGACATTCAAGGAGGAGTTGATACCAATCCTACTGAAGGTATTCCAGGCGATTGAAAAAGATGGAACTCTCTCCAAATCATTTTACGAAACCAACATCACATTGATACACAAGCCAGGTAAAGATCCAACAAAGAAAGAGAACTACAGGCCAATATCTTTGATGAACATAGATGCTAAAATTCTCAACAAATCCTAGCAAACCGTATTCAGCAATACATCTCAAAAATCATCCACGA
>NW_007091582.1:0-348 GCF_000164805.1 Carlito syrichta
GAAAACTAGAACAAGACAAGGATGTCCACTCTCACCCCTCCTGTTCAATATAGTATTGGAAGTCCTGACTAGAGCAATCAAAGAAGAGAAGGCAATCAGGGGTATCGAAATAGGAAAAAAAGAAGTTAAGCTATCTCTCTTTGCAGATGACACGATCATGTACCTTGAAAACCAAAGAGAATCTGTCAAAAACCTCCTTACACTGATAAAGGAGTTTGACAAAGTCTCAGGATATAAAACAAATGTGCAAAAGATGATCGCATTTCTTTACACCAATAACAAACAGAAACCCAAATAAAAAGCACAATTCCATTCACAATAGCCACACACAAAAAATGAAATACCTTG
>NW_007091583.1:0-308 GCF_000164805.1 Carlito syrichta
ACACTACCAGACTTCAAACTTTAGTATAAAGCTACAATAATCAAAACAGCTTGGTATTGGCACAGGAACAGGCATATAGACCAATGGAATAGAATTGAGATTTCAGAAGAAAACCTCAATTTCTCAACCAACTCATCTTTGACAAAGCCTCCACCACCCACCACTGGGGAGAGGAGAACATATTCAGTAAATGGTGCTGAGAAAACTGGCTGACCACATGCAGAAGATTGAAACAGGACCCCTATCTATCCTCATACACAAAAATTAACTCTAAATGGATCAGAGACCTAAATGTAAAACCTCAAACC
>NW_007091584.1:0-320 GCF_000164805.1 Carlito syrichta
CCTCCCAGGAATAGACGGCAGCCGCTTTCCTGTGCGGCAGGTTTGCTTGTCACCCAGGGAGGTGGCACGGCCGCGGGCCCTGTCCCCAGGAAGAGGCCGAGGCCCAGAGACACGGGGCCGACGGCCGGGGCCACCCGGCAAGCGAGCGGAGGTGGCCGGGACCCAGCTCTGAAGCCTGCGGGGTCTCCTTTCCGAGGCTGCAGGGGGCCCCAGGCCAGGTGCTGTGTGGCCTTGGCGAGGCCCCTGGCCCTCTCTGATTCCCCCCAGCCAGGCAGGGACCAGGTGAAGCCTCAAGGTTCATTTCTTTTTTTTTTTTTGAG
>NW_007091585.1:0-868 GCF_000164805.1 Carlito syrichta
AGGTTCTTTCAACGAGTTTGCCCATTTCATAATGGGTGATTTGCAAGCGCAGCTGCCCACAGCGCACTGAGTGTTCTGCAGTTTTTGACCCAAAGTGACATGTCCCTCGTGCCCCCCCTCCTCATTCACTTGGTCTCACCCTCAGCAACTTTATTGTTTCCCCAGATGAAAAAGTTCTCGAAGGGAAGTCTTTTACTGATGTGGAAGAGATGAAACAAAAAATGACAGAAACACTAAAAGGCATCGAAGAGTTCAAAAACTGTTTTGAGCAGTGGAAAAATGTCTCAATAGGTATATTGCATCAAACAGAGAGTACTCTGAAGGTGATTGAAGTTTAAACATGTAAGAATAAATACACAATTTTTTATAAATAAATCCTGGGTTGTTTTTTGGTTTTGGCATCCTACCTCCTTTATATTCAAAGATAAAAATTAAATAATCTAATTACTAAAAAAATTAAGACCTTAGTTTTTTCTTATGATCTAGAACTTGGGTTTCAATATATTTTTACATTATATTTTAATATTTTTATTTTAGCCTGTAATAATGTCTACTATATCTTCTTAGTCACTCTTCTTTCTATAAACAAAATTAAAAATAAGCTATTTTCAATTACATTTGTATCCATCTGTTTACTCATTTGTCTTCTCCATAAGCACAAGCTCGTCAAGAAGGATCCTGTTCTATTATTTGTGTATCCCCATGAGCAAGTAAAATGGTAAACACAGAATTATGTTTGATGGACTATGGTTAAATAAAAAAATTAAAAGATCTTGTATAATTTAAGCATTGTATATTATTAGAAAGGCTAAAAAAATTAAAAGATCATGTATAATTTATGCATTGTATATTATTAGAAAGGCTAGCT
>NW_007091586.1:0-362 GCF_000164805.1 Carlito syrichta
ATATTTGGTAAATAATGTAACAGGGAGGAGAAGCGGCAAGATGGTGATGGGGCAACCCGGTCTCTGAAGCCCTCTGCAAAGGAGATCTGAAGTAGGTCTCTGACTCTCACCCTGGGGGGCTGTGGACCCCAACATCGCAGCCTACTCTTCATACAGAGCTCGGCCGTTGCCACCGCTGGGGCATTGCAACAGACTGGACAGTCACTGCGGTGCAAATGGTGCCGCCGCAGCCCCTCCCCCCACTGCCAATGCTGCCGCCACCGCCGCCACCAGTGCCTCCGTGACCGTAGCACATCACACCACCCGGGCCCGAGGCGATCCACATCAAACCCCTTCTGGGAAGATCTGCTGGGATCACTGCC
>NW_007091587.1:0-748 GCF_000164805.1 Carlito syrichta
CACTTTGAAATACTTTGTCAAATTATGTTTTTCATAATACACAATACTAAATACTTTTGAAGCATCAGATAACATGAAAGGTTCTATCCCTAAAAACACAGTTTCTAGGCTGGATGCAGTGGCTCATACCTGTATTCCTAGCACTTTGAGAAGCTATGGCTGGAAGACTGCTTGCATGCCAGAATTTGAGTAGATTGTGCAACATAGCAAAAACTCTTTTCTAAAAAAAATTACAAAAAAAAGCACACAGTTTTTATCTTCTTGGAAGTTTGCACAAAAAAAATTTAACATAAAAGCAGTGTGCTGAAACTGTGATAGGTCAGGCAATGAGCAATAATTTCAAGAGGCTGAACCTCTTCCCCTAAGCAGCCTGAGGTGACTCACCAGGATGGTCCACTACTCGTTAAACCTGGAGAAGCCCACAAAGTAACACCCGAGAAACTGTGCAGGCCATCAAGGTTATGCACATATGAAAAGCCACCAAGTACCTGAAAGATGTCACCTTACAGAAACAGTGTGTACCATTCTACTGCTACAACAGTGGAGTTGGAAGGTGTGCCCAGGCCAAACAGTGGGGTTGGACACAGGGTCGGTGGCCCAAAAAAAGGGCTATTTTTGCTGCACATGCTTAAAAATGCAAAGAGTAATGCTGAGCTTAACGGCTCCTCTGGTCATTGAGCATATCCAGGTGAACAAAGACCCTAAGATGCGCTGCCAGACGTACCGGGCTCATGGTCAGATCAACCCT
>NW_007091588.1:0-463 GCF_000164805.1 Carlito syrichta
AAACTTCCCTTATCTAATCAGTGATGCAAACATTCAAACACAAGAGATTCAGAGAACCCCCGCAAGACAACAAATGAGAAGACCAACTCCTAGACACATTATAATTCACCTAAATAAAGTCGGCACAAAAGAAAAAATCCTAAAGGCAGCAAGAGAAAAAGGCCAGATCACCTACCATGGAAAACCAATCAGAATAGCAGCAGATTTATCTACAGAAACCCTGCAGGCTAGGAGAGCTTGGAGCCCTATCCTCAAAGTCCTAAAAGATAAACAATTTCAACCAAGAATAACCTACCCAGCCAAGCTAAGCTTCATCAGTGAGGGAGAATTAAAATCTTTCCCAGATATCTAATCCCTAAGAACTTATGCTGCCACCAAACCATCTCTACATGAAACACTTAAGAAAGTACTAAACACAGAAGAAAAGGAAAAAAGAACAACGTTCTTCACAAGAGTACAGGGG
>NW_007091589.1:0-1051 GCF_000164805.1 Carlito syrichta
ACTGTGAAATAGGAAGTACCCGGAACAACACAGTAGCATGGGCACGGTTAGGAGGTTGTAAAACTGATGCTACTTAATATCCTTGACCCACTGACCAGAAATCAGGAAGGCCAGAGGTGCTATCTAGAGGTGGAGAACGGAGAGTCTTCTGGTGAGGCCTAGTGCCCAGATGTCAGGCACGAGCGAGGGCCTCGCGCGAGGCTGATTTATCACATTTGCAACGTTCAGGGATGGGGAGTCAGAAGACCCTATGACCACCTCAGCTCCGTGTCTGAGTCTCTGAGGGACCATGGTAAGAGTATTGACATAGGGGGCGGTGGGCTCCATTGCCAGGTACCAGACTAGGTGACTAGTGAATGTTAACTTAAATAATTTGGCAAATCACTGATTATCTCCAATTCCTCAGTGGAAAATAGATGAACTAATTTGTCTAATCTGTAAAGTCACCTCCAATTCTGACATTTTGGTATTCTGTGATTCTACAATCACGGACTCTAGTCCCAGAGATCTGTGATGCCTTCGCATGGCCTCCAGTAGCGGCACTTGGTCCTTAGCGCTAATGTCCATTAGTCGCTGCTTCCTGGCCCACCATATTTCCTACGTGCTATCTCCCATGAGATCACACACTCTCCAGGGTAACTTTGTCTTCATCTCTGGGGTCTTCCTCCCAACTCTGTGCCTCGGTGCAACAGCCCTGAAAATGAGTTGCGGGCTCTCAGCAGGCACAAGGCAACTCTTTGCTCGGTCTAGGGTTCTAGGGGGCTGCGGAGTCCTGTGCCTGGGGCTCAAGGCCCTTCCTTCTGTTTCCAGCCCGGTTGCTCATTCTCGACACCACTCACAGTCAGGCAGGTCTTCTGGCCACAAACAGATAAAAGCCTACCAGTGAAGACCTTGTAAAACACAATGGATAAAAGCCGGTTGGTTCCTCTGGCCCTGTGTTCCACAACACCCCAATGCTCAGATCACCCTCCTCCACTAGTGCCAGTGTCTGTTCTGAGCGCCCAGCTCCTCCGTCCGCACCCGACTCCCTCTCTGGTTGTTGTCACTTCAA
>NW_007091590.1:0-756 GCF_000164805.1 Carlito syrichta
CTTGGGGAGGCTGAGGTGAGTGGATTGCCTGAGCCTGAGGGTTCGAGACCTGCCTGGGCAACTTGGCGAGACCTCATCTCTACAATAAATTAAAAAATAGCCGGGTGAGGTAGTACGCGCCTGTAGTTCCAGCTACTTGGAAGGCTGAGGCGGAAGGATCGCCGGAGCCCAGCAGGTCGAGGCTGCGGTGACCGGGAGTGGCCACTGCACTCCAGTCTGAGCGACAGAGTGAGACTCCAACTCAAACAAACAAACTAAAAACTCTAAAATGTTCAAGCAAAAGAAAACAAGCCAAGTAGCAATGTCCAGGAAGTCACCTAGTTGTACTGTCTTCTAATTATCCAATGACAAAACAAATGACACCGGCCCAACTTCCTCGAACACATACACAGAGACACACAGGCTCCTAGAATTGCACACACGTGGGAAGGAATATACAAACCAACATTGAACAGAGCACAATGCCTACAAACACCAGCATGGCATCCACACCAAAACATGCACATGCGTGTGCACCCATGATGCACATGACACAAAACACAGGCACGCAGCCACCAAGAACCACATGCATTTTCCTCCTCGCCAAATCCGTGCTGTACAGGCCATGTATGCACACGTACAACATTTGAACTCACAAATGCTGAATATACAGACTGTGAACAGAGTTACTGAAATCATGGGGGTGGAGAGGCCAGAAGGGAACAGTAAGTGCTACACAAGTTTCTCCGAAGTGACAGAGAAGGGAGGGAAGAAGTG
>NW_007091591.1:0-390 GCF_000164805.1 Carlito syrichta
ACCAGCTCCCTATCTCTGACCCAGAATCTTAAAGCCCACACCCTAGTGACAGTCTCTGGGAGTGAGATGCCTGCTCCCTGCATTGTCTGTCATCTTGTTCTTCTTGAAATGACCTCTGTGGATTGCGTGTAAATCTATTCTCCCAGCCACCAGGGAATCATTTTAAAACTTTCTTTTTTGTCAGGAACAAGAGATTGTTCTTCTTTAACTAGGCCATATAGAAATTATGTTTCAATAGCAGTGTATATTTAATTAGAGTAATCTCATTTGAATTTACTTACCCAATGTATTATTTATTTAACAAGTAGACCGTCTTGTTTGCCAAGTGACATGCAGATCTCTGATAAGATCTTCTGTTATGAGGACATTACAGTTAAAAATCAGGCATGT
>NW_007091592.1:0-768 GCF_000164805.1 Carlito syrichta
AGATGAGGTCTCGCCAAGTTGCCCAGGAGGGTCTTGAACCCGCGGACTCAGGTAATCCTCTCACCTCAGCCTCCCAAAGTGCCGGGATTACAGGTTGAGCCACCGAGCCCGGCTTAACCCCCACTTTTTTCTCCGACATAGAGTGAACATTTACAGGAGGGGCCTGGCTCATTTTGCTCCCTACTTGCAGAAGCTTCACGACAGGTCTGCAATCCTTTGACATGACCTTCATTGAAATACGGACTCTGCATCTCCTCTCCTTGGTGCTGGACTCACCTAGTGACTTATTCACCAGCTGAATATAACTGAAACAATGCTCTGTCGCTTCCATAGCTGGGTCATACAGATGGATGGCTCCACCGGGTTCTTTTGGGAAATTCAGATTTGAAATCCCGAGCCATGTGTGAGAAGTCTAAGGCCCTCATGTTTTGAGGAAGCACAAGCCACATGGAAAGACCACCTGAAGGTGGCCCCGGCTGAGGTCCCAACCAAGCACCTGGGAGTGAGGATGCTCCTAGATCTGTAGTCCAGCAGCATACCCAAATACTCACATGTTCCCACTCAGCACTTAAACGTGGCTGGTGTGACCGAGAAGCACAAATGGCAATTTTATATCATTTTACTTAATGTCAATTTACATAGGGCCTAAGCCAGTGGCTGGGGTATTGTGTCACACAGCTCTAGAGAATTCTTGACTGAGCCATTGGGTCTTGTTTCTGCTCCAAGACCCCTGACATCATGGAGCAGAAACAAGCCATTCTGCAGTGT
>NW_007091593.1:0-505 GCF_000164805.1 Carlito syrichta
TTTGGAGTTGGAGTCTCACTCTGTCGCCCAGACTGGAGTACAGTGGCCGCTCCCGGCCACCACAATCTCGCCTGCTGGGCTCCGGCGATCCTTCCACCTCAGCTTTCCAAGTAGCTGAAATTACAGGCATGCGCTACCACGCCCGGCTGATTTTTTGATTTATTGTAGAGATGAGGTCTCGCTGCCCAGGCGGGTCTCGAACCCGCGGGCTCAGGCAATCCACTCACCTCAGCCTCCCAAAGGCGCGGGATTACAGGCTGAGCCACCGAGCCCGGCTAAAACATGTATTTTTAAAGGCCTAATTGTTATGCACCTCTTAGGTTAATGGAATATATCGGTATTTAGGCAGGCTTGGATATCTGGTAAATATTCAGTTATGATAGTAGTAGAAGGAATTTTTAAAGGCCTAATTGTTATGCACCTCTTAGGTTAATGGAATATATCGGTATTTAGGCAGGCTTGGATATCTGGTAAATATTCAGTTATGATAGTAGTAGAAGGAATT
>NW_007091594.1:0-487 GCF_000164805.1 Carlito syrichta
CGATTGCCTGAGCCCACGGGTTTCGAGAACAGCCTGGGCAACTTGGCGAAACCTCATCTATACAATAAATCAAAAACTTAGCTGAGCGTGGCAGCATGCACCTATAGTTCCGGCTACTTGGAAGGCTGAGGTGGAAGGATCGCCTGAGCCCAGTATGTCAACACTGGGGTGGCCATGAGCATGCCACTGCACTCCAGCCTCCAATTAAAAAAATTTGTTTTAAAATGGAAGTGATATCTATAGTTCTCCACCTGACAACAGCAGATCACATACTCAACCTCACATAAAGTATTCAGCAAAGACTGTTTATGGAAAATAAAACACACCTTAACACATCTAAAAAATAAGAATCAACAATGTCTGCTTTCAGACCATGATGAAATTATTCCAGATCAAAATTAGAAAGAAACTGGAAAAATCCTTAAATATTTGGAGGTTAAACACACATTTCTAAGCAACACATGGGTCATGAGGAGATACCAAGAGA
>NW_007091595.1:0-861 GCF_000164805.1 Carlito syrichta
CACGCCGACGGAAGCTGAGGAGTTCTCCGGCGGCGGGTGGGGAACGTGAGGACCGTAGACTGTGGGGAGCTCGGCGGGTGCCAACATTTCAGGCCTGTTATGGGTTCTCTCGGATGGTAGCCGATACCCAGTTTTCCTTTTCCCGTCCTCTTCACGATGAAGTGGAGCAGACCACCACCCAATCACCTCATGACCTGCCCCCGTCAAAGGAAAGGTTTAAAAGGCATTCGACGTCACAGAGCAGTCAACACGCTTTGCCGGGCTCTCATCTGACCATGAGGCTTCTCGAGCCATGGCCGCCACGTTTCCTAACTCTGAGCCCCTCCCCTTCCTCGGGGAGGCGGATCGCCTCTCTCTTCTGTCTAATTTACTTTCTAAACAACTATATCATCCCATCTAACTTCCGTACAGTCCTTTGTGTCTTTCGAGAGTCACCGGATGGCACACCGCACCCGGGTGGGTCTGACCTACCATCCGGGAGGCTCCGACAAGGATCCCTCACCTAAGATTTTCAGCGGTCCCACCGAGACGCCGGTACCTAACAGACGAGCGTATCCACCTGTGAGGAAAGTGACTCCATGTGTCAGTCATCAAAATGGGATTTTTTTTTTTTTTGAGTCGGAGTCTCACTCTGTCACTCAGACTGGAGTGCGGTGGCCACTTCTGGCCACTGCAGCCTCGACCCGATGGGCTCTGGTGATCCTTCCACCTCGGCCCTCCGAGGAGCTGGGACCACAGGAGCGCACTACCGGGCCCGGCCGATTTTTTTTTTTTTACTTATTTATCGTAGAGCTGAGGTCTTGCCAAGTTGCCCGGGCGGGACTCGAACGCTCGGGCTCAAGCGGTCCACTCGTCTCAGCC
>NW_007091596.1:0-316 GCF_000164805.1 Carlito syrichta
GGAATCTTGGTTACACGAGGTCTCCATCCCAAACACCTACAGATCGTCTTGCTAAAAAATAACCACCAATCGGGTTTTGGGAGTAGGAATCTGAAAAATGGGATTCCTCATATACAGAAACTGCACTCTCTATTGTTAAAGGAGAATAAGGAATCTGGTTTTCACGTGTCCACCAACCCAATAAAACGTCAGGGTTTCTTGCTTAGGGCTAAACACAAATTTAGGTTTTTGAAGCATAAACTAGGGAAATGAAATGCTCATATACAGGCAAATGCACTGACTTTTCCTAAGAAAAAATAAGGAATGTGGGTGACAT
>NW_007091597.1:0-841 GCF_000164805.1 Carlito syrichta
CACCCTTGCCCCCTTGTAAGTACCTCAGGCCTTCAATCTCTGAATAACAATTGCACCATTAGCTGCTTAGTTTCTCACGACTTCAGACTCATACTGAGTTGCACCACTGGCTTTCCTGATTCTCCACCTGGTTTATATCATGGGACTTCTCAGTCTCCATAATGCCATGAGTCATTCTTGTAATAAATCCTCTAATATATATCTACATATGTCCTATTGGTACTGTTTCTCTGGAGAACCCTCACTCATTCTGATTTAGTACCAAGAGTGACTCTAGAACATAATTTTTTTTTGAGTTGAAGTCTCACGCTGTCACCCAGACTGGAGTGCATGGCACACTCCCAGCCACCACAGCCTCCACCTGCTGGGCTCCAACGATCCTTCTGCCTCAGTCTTCCAACTAGCTGGAACTACAGGCATGTGCTACCACGTCTGGCTAATTTTTTGATTTATTGTAGAGATGAGGTATCACCAAGTTGCCCAGACAGGCCTCGAACCCACGGGCTCAGGCTCTCAAAGCACGGGATTGCAGACTGAGCCATCTCAGCCTCCCAAAGCATGGTATTACAAGCTGAGCCACCGAGCCGGCTAGAACAGAATTTTAAGGATGAGTTTTTTTCTGAATTGCACATGGAGTTTCTGGAAAGAGTTTTCTCATCAGATTATATTTAAAAATGCAAAAAGAGCACTTATAATTTATGGAGTAAACTGTTTTTAGAGATATATAAAATGGCTACATTAGATATTCTTAACCAATCCACTTATGAAAAGCAAAGAGCTAAGTGATTTTTAGTAGAATATTTTCAAGTATTTTTGGAAAACTAAGTAATGCAGTGATATA
>NW_007091598.1:0-712 GCF_000164805.1 Carlito syrichta
AGGCCGTTCTTACAGGGGTTAAGTGGTAGTTCAATGTGGATTCCTTTGCATTTCTCTGATGATGAGTGAGGCTGAGCACGATTTCATGTGTCTCCTGGCTTCCCACATCTCTTCTATTTGAAGTGTCCAATCATGTATTTTTGCCACTTTTTAACGGGATTGTTTGTCTCTTTTTCTGACTGTTTGATTTTCTTGTAGCTCACAGATGTTATCACGTTGTCAGATACATAGCTGGAGAATAGTCTGTCCCATTCGGGGGCTGTGTGCTTGGTATTTTGATGGTGTCTTGTATTTTGGAGAAGTTAATTTGTTTGGTACGATCCCAAGTGTCTAACATTCTTTTTAAATTATGGGTATTGAGGGATCTGAAGAGAGTAGCTGCCGGTTCCAGTTTTCATAAAGGAGTCTCCTGTGTTTCTGTGATGATTACAATTCGGTGTTTTACGTTTAGGTCTTTGATCCATTGAGAGTTAATGTGTATGGTGATAGTGAGGGGTCCTGTTTGAATCTTGTTCATGTAGTCAGACTTTTCCCAGCAACATGTACTGAATAGGTTCTCCATTCCCCATTGGGTCCCGGAGGTTCCTTCAAAGATGAGTTGGGTGAGAATTTGAGGATTTCCCTCTCTGTCCTGACCCATCAGCCTATGGACCTTTTCCAGTACCAATACCAGGCTGTTTGGATTATTGTAAACTTATACTAAAGTTTCAAA
>NW_007091599.1:0-374 GCF_000164805.1 Carlito syrichta
AGAATTGAGATTCCAGAAACAAAACCTCAATTTCTCAACCAACTCATCTTCGACAAAGCTCCCACCACCTACCACTGGGGAGTGGAGAACCTTTTCAGTAAATGTTGCTGGGAAAACTGGCTGACCACACACAGAAGATTGAAACAGGACCCCTATCTATCCCCATGCACAAAGGTTAACTCCAAATGGATCAGAGACCTAAATGTAAAACCTCAAACCATAAGAACCTTAGAAAAGGAAGGAAATACCCTCATGGAAATCGGAACTGGCATCCAATTCCTGAACAAAACCTGAAACCCACAGGTCATAAGAGAGAAGATAGACAAGTGGGACCTTATTAAACTGACAAGCTTCTGCAAAGCCAAAGAAACCAT
>NW_007091600.1:0-883 GCF_000164805.1 Carlito syrichta
CAAACCCACAAAGACATGGACACTAAACAGCATGATGCTAAATAACTCCTGGGTCAATGATGACATCAAAACAGAGATCAAAAGATACCTGAAATGAAGAAACATTTCACCAAAATCTCTGGGATGCCTTAAAAGCTGTAATAAGAGGGGAATTTATATCCCTGCAAACACACATGAGGAAAATGGAAGGAACAGAAATTGACAACCTAACAAGCCACCTAAAGAAGCTGGAAAAGCAAGACCACAAAAACCCTAATTTCAGCAGAAGAATCCAGATCACCAAAATAAAAGCCCAAATCCAGGACATAGAAGACAAAAAGATAATACAAAAAATCAATGAAACAAAAAGCTGGTTCTTCGAAAGGGTAAACAAGATTGATGGTCCCCTAGCTAGACTGACCAAGAAAAAAAGAGAAAAAAACCAAATAAGCATAATCAGAAACACAAAAGATGAAGTCACATCTGACCCTGAAGAAATACAAAAGATCATTAGAGACTACTACGTACACTTGTATGGAAACAAACTTGAAAACCAGAAGGAAATGGAAGACTTTCTGACATCACACAACCTACCTAGGTTGGAACAAGAAGAAATTGAGACCCTAAATAAACCAATAACAATCAAGGAAATCGACCACGTAATAAGAAAACTTCCTACAAAAAAAAGCCCTGGTCCAGATGGCTTTCCAGCAGAATTCTACAAGACATTTAAGGAGGAGCTGATACCAATCCTACTGAAGGTATTCCAGGCGATTGAAAAAGATGGAACTCTCCCCAAATCATTTTACGAAGCCAACATCACATTGATACCCAAACCAGGTAAAGATCCAACAAAGAAAGAGAACTACAGGCCAATATCTTTGATGAACATAGATGCTAAAAT
>NW_007091601.1:0-919 GCF_000164805.1 Carlito syrichta
AAAACAATAGAAACAGGTCATAAGTCATCAAACTGGAAGAGCAAATCTTTAGCCGATCAAAACAAAAGTAGAAAAGGAAAGAGAAAGAAACACAGACAGATTAAACAAATAAAAAGCACAATACCAGATGGCAGATGTAAACCCCAAATATCAGTGATTATATTACATATAAATGGACTAAATTATCTAGTCACAAAGCAAAACTGCCAGATGGGATTAAACACTAATCCAACTCTATACTGTGTATATCAGACATATCTAAGATGACATTACTCTTATGATTTTCAAAATAATTTTAGATATAAAGTACTCACTTTCCAGGCTTTGAGGTTAACCCAGAGGAAATAATTGCTGAAAGATACTTACCCACCAGTTAGATAAAGGAAGAGAGCTTCATGAAGAGTGGGGTGACCTGAGAACAAAGCAGAAAAAAACAACCCGGCTGTCGTCCAGATGAGAGACAATGTGTCGTCTGTTAGGAAACTAAACGGAGTTACATATGACTGCAAGGCAGAATTTTGGAGAGCAAGTGGTAGAAGAAGAAATGAGAAAAGAAAATAGGAGGCAGGTTAACAATGACCTTGTAAGCAGGCAAGTTTCAGGAGTCTAGACTTGATCCTAAAAATGAGGAGAATCAGGCTGGGAGTGATCACTCACACCTATGATCCCTACCCTTTGAGGGGTTGCGGAGAGAGGATCTCCTGAGACCAAAAGTTCAAGATCAACCTGGGCAACATAGAGAGACCTTTGTCTCTACAATCTATTTATTTTATTTTATTTTATTTTATTTTATTTTTGAGTCAGAGTCTCACTCTGTCGCCCAGACTAGAGTACAGTGGTACGCTCACAGCCACTGTATCCTTGACCTGCTGGGCTCAGGTGATCCTTCTGCCTCAGCCTTCCAAGTGGCTGGAACTAC
>NW_007091602.1:0-302 GCF_000164805.1 Carlito syrichta
GTAGCTGGCTGGAAAACCAGATGGCTTGCTAGATAAGACAGCTGGCTAGCTGGCTAGCCAGTCTGGGACATGGCTAGTTAAGCTGGCTGGCTAGCCAACTGACTGGCAAGCCCGGGGGACCGTTAAGTCAGCTGGCTAGCCAGCCAACCAGCCTGCTGGCTGGCTAGTGAATCCGACTGGCTATCTGACTGGCCAGTCAGCCAGCTAGATATTTAAGCCAGTTGACTAGCCACCTGGCCAACCCACTAACAAGCCAGCCAGTTATCTAGCTAGTTAAGCCAGATGGCTATTCGTCTAGCCAG
>NW_007091603.1:0-673 GCF_000164805.1 Carlito syrichta
GTGTTCCAAAAACTAAATGTCTCACCTAACAATTACTAAAAGGTAAATTCAAATTATGACTGTAAAAGGTTATCTATAAATAAATAAATAAAAATAAAATGGTATGAGCACACCAAAATGGTATAAGGAAAGTTAAAAAAGTATATACATACAAAAGAAGTTCTATAAACAATCTAGGCATAATAAAGTCTTTTCTGAATGCAAGTCTCCAAACATTTTCAGATTTCTCTTCAAATTTTATATAGAAATTACTTAAGTGCCTAGTTCAAATTATAGTCTAAAACAATCTGTCAGGTTACCATTATAGTCCAGAAATACAAAAGCTGGTACTTGTAATAAAGCCACAGAAATTAAAGTTTATCATTTAAGTTATGCTAATAACTTCAGACCTTATAGCTTTTATATAAAAAGGTAATCAGCCACTGCCCACAATTGTCAAAATGTAGGCCTGACTTTATTCCTTTTATTGAGCTAGAATCCAGTAATTTTATGCCCACATAATAGTCATGCAAAAATTCCAGCCAGTGCCTGAATATAATGCCACTGCTGAAACAAATCTGGACGCCTTAAGTCAGACAGGGAGAGATTTTCAATCTCTGGCTAGGCAGGACTGTGCCCATTATCAGCTCTGAAGAATTACAGAAGATGGACCTTCACCCCCTCAGCACCCCAA
>NW_007091603.1:1552-3075 GCF_000164805.1 Carlito syrichta
AAAGTATGTCACACTATTATAAAAACAAAGGAAATTGTTGTCTCCTGCCAATGTTTACCTGTTTTAAATTCTCAATTTAAGCTATAATGTAACTACATGTCTCTAAAGTTTTCCATATAATAATATAATAATTCTACTTTTAATAATTACCGGGCTTCTTGCTTAATATCTACCTTTAGGTCTCTAAGTACAGAAAGCCCTTATCAGGATGGATGCTGGCTGCAAATGTTAATGCCTGGAGGAACTAACCCTAGTCATGCCCCTAGACACCTGTCAGCACCTGTCTGCCCCTTCAAGGATACAGAAAAGGACTGGTCGCTCATCCAGCAACATACTGGCTTCCTGAGATGAAGAGACTGTGCTTATAACTCTAAGGTGGACTATCCTGTGCCTGGTATAAGAATATATTAGTGACTGGGGTTTTTAATGGCTATACGCTTGCCGCAGCTAGATGTCATTCCAATGGATGGGGGCCTCCAGTACTGTCCATCAAATATGGCGTCTGGCAGATTATTCAGCCTCATCTATGGAGAGCTCTTGCAGCCCTTCAGCCAGGCAGCCTGTCTAAATCCGTTGGACAAACTCAGTTATACCATATTAGAGCATACTTGCAATCTTAAAAGATTGCAAACTTAAAAGAATTTGGAAGTCTTTCTTATTTAGTATTTCTTATTTAGAGTGAATATCAAACTGTTAAAATTATTTATCGTGCTAATGTTTATAAGATATCTTGTACTGAATGCATTTTACTAATTGTTTAACCAAGGCCTTTTGTAAGAAATTTGTCATTCTCAAGCAACTCCCCTATTTAATGGTCCCCATATCTTTTTCATCCCGTTAATATGCTGAAATGGTTTACAAACATTATATAAGGTTAATGCTATGTTAGAAAGACAGAAAAACTTTTTTAGCTACTTAATTTTAAAAATTATAGCATTAATAGCAATTACTACTTCAGTAACAGTTTCAGCTGTAGCTCTATCTAAGGAAGTTCATACAGCTACCTTTGCTAATCAGTTATCTAAGGATATTTCTATTGCATTGGCTACTCAAAAAATTGTAGATTAAAAGTTAAAAAATAAAAGTTAATGCTTTAAAAAAAAAAGCAGCGTTAGCAGTAAAACAAGAGCTTGCGACTTTAAAAATAAAACTGGCTCTCTGATGTCACTCTGAGTTTCAGTGGATTTGCCTCATTCCTTTGGAGGTAAATAAGTCTGTCCATACTTGGGACAAGATAAAAAATCATATCCTTAAAATTTAAAATCATTCGGACTTAAATATAAACCTCACTAAATTACATTAAGACATACAGAACATAAGTTGCTAAAAAGCAGTTCTGGTCCTATGAATTGACTAGCTCCATATTTAATAACTTCTCATTGTTTGCTAATCAAAAGTCATTAATGTCTATACTTATTAATGTAAGAATTTGCAGGACAGTAATTCTTGTCTTGCTGTGCCTATTTCCAGTTATTTCCAGAGTACTGAAAAGGAACATTTTTCAGCTTACACCGAGTTTCATG
>NW_007091604.1:0-322 GCF_000164805.1 Carlito syrichta
CGTGGGTTCGAGACCCACCTGGGCAACTTGGCGAGACCTCGTCTCTACAATAAAAAAAAATTAGCTGGGCGAGGTAGTTCCGGTTACTTGGAAGCCTGAGACGGAAGGATCGCTTGAGTCCGCAGGTCAAGGCTACGGTGGCCGTGAGCATGCCACTGCACTCCAGCCTGGGCAACAGAGTAAGACTCCAACTCCTAAAAAAAAAACAAATCAAGCTGGGCTCAGTGGCTCAGCCTGTAATCCCGCACCTTTGGGAGGCTGAGGAGAGTGGATGGCCTGAGCCCGCGGGTTCGAGACCTGCTTGGGCAGCGAGACCTCATCT
>NW_007091605.1:0-1258 GCF_000164805.1 Carlito syrichta
CCAAGTAGGCTTCATCACTGGGATGCAAGCCTGGTTCAACATTTGTAAAACCATAAATGTACTTAAATACATCAACAGATGTCAAAACAAAAACCACATGATTATATCATTAGATGCAGAAAAGGTTTTTGATAAAATCCAACACTCCTTCTTGATAAAAACCCTCAAACATCTAGGCATATGGGGAACATACCTCAAAATAGTAAAAGCCATCTATGAGAAACCCACAGCCAGCATACTCCTAGATGGACAAAAATTTGAACCATTTCCCCGAAAACTGGAACAAGACAAGGATGCCCACTCTCACCCCTCCTGTTCAATATAGTA
The DNA here is from genome assembly GCF_000164805.1 of Carlito syrichta. Taxonomy (NCBI): domain Eukaryota; kingdom Metazoa; phylum Chordata; class Mammalia; order Primates; family Tarsiidae; genus Carlito; species Carlito syrichta. The sequence continues at coordinate 328 of NW_007091605.1, forward strand.
TTGGAAGTCCTGGCTAGAGCAATCAGAGAAAAGAAGGCAATCAGGAGTATCCAAATAGGAAAAGAGGAAGTCAAATTATCTCTCTTTGCAGATGACATAATTGTGTACCTTGAATGCCCAAGAGAATCTGTCAAAAACCTCCTTACACTGATAAAGTCCTTTCTCAAAGTCTCAGGATATAAAATAAATGTGCAAAAGACAATCGCATTTGTTTACACCAATAATAAACAAACAGAAACCCAAATAAAAACCACAATTCCATTCACTGTAGCCACAAAAAAAAATCTTCCTAACCAGAGACGTGAAAGACCTTTACAATGAAAACTACAAAACACTGCTCAAAGAAATCAAAGATGACACAAACAAGTGGAAAAATATCCCATGCTCATGGATTGGAAAGAATCAATATTGTGAAAGATGTCCATCCTATCTAAGGCAATCCATAGATTTAATGCAATACTCATCAAATTACCAGCAACATTTTTTCTCAGACCTAGAAAAAACAACACAGGAATTCATATAGAAACACAAGCGACCAAGAATAGCCAGAACAATCCTCAGCAAAATAAAAACAAAGCAGGTGGTATCACATTACCAGACTTCAAACTTTACTATAAAGCTACAATAATCAAAACAGCTTGGTATTGGTACAGGAACAGGCATATAGACCAATGGAATAGAATTGAGTTTCCAGAAGCAAAACCTCAATTTCTCAACCAACTCATCTTCGACAAAGCCTTCACCACTTACCACTGGGGAGAGGAGAACCTATTCAGTAAATGGTGCTGGAAAAACTGGCTGACCACATACAGAAGATTGAAACACGATCCCTATCTATCCCCATACACAAAAATTAACTCTAAATGAATCAGGGACGTAAATGTAAAACCTCAAACCATAAGAACCCTAGAAAATGAAGGACATACCCTCA
>NW_007091606.1:0-375 GCF_000164805.1 Carlito syrichta
TACAGCTTCGCCCTCCGGGGCGCCGGCCTGCCGTCCCGGCACTGTGCGGGGCGGAGGCGAGAGGATGGCCTGAGCCCAGGGGCTGGAGGCCAGCCTGGGCCACTTGCTGAGACCTCGTCTCTACAGCAAATCAAAAATATAGCCGGGCGTGGGGGTGCGCGCCTGTGGTTCCAGCCACTTGGGAGGCTGGGGCGGAGACCGCCTGAGTCCAGGAGGTCGAGGCTGCAGTGGCCATGAGCCAGGGCGACAGTGAGACCCCGACCCAACACCCCCCAAACCGCCACCACCGCCACCGAAACGTTTCCCTGACCCCAGAAAGGCCTTTGGCCTCTCCCGCCCTCCTAGCCCCGCCGTCTCCCGTGGACGCCACACGAG
>NW_007091607.1:0-890 GCF_000164805.1 Carlito syrichta
GGTATAATTCAGGGTTGAGCTAGTAATGTTCATTATGCAGAGACGGATTTTAAAAATGTATAATTATTCCAATGATTACTCATTTTCAATACGTTGGAATACATGGTATAATTCTGCCTTCAAATTTGACAACTACAGTGTTTCTCACATAAATTCTGAATTTTATTCTGCGTAAATTGAAACTTGTTGAGATTCCAGATCTATATCATGCTTAGAAAACTGAACCTTGAGATTTAGTGTACCTAAGTGCTATTCAGAAGGTAGAATGCATAATAAATCTTAAAAATTTTAGAAAATAAAACAGTATTGTAATTTAATACAGCTTTTTCCAATTTTAACATTCGAGTACATTTTCTTGGTGCACTCTGTATTTTCTGCTTGTTAATTTTGATTAAATGTTACAGATGTACAATCCTTAGAGAAAAGTTTCCTTTGTATATTTGAAGGAAATATAAAACCACGTTCCCTTTATATTTTAACCCAATTTATATTTTAAAAGACTATTTACATTGAATCCCCTAGTATTTCCTCTACCTAAGATATAATGCTGCACTCTGCAAAAGTATCCAATTAATCTGATACTTTTAATCACCTAGCATTTACAATGAGGCACACAGAAAAAAAGAGAATTTGGGGCTCAATATATATAAGCCAAAATAACATAGAGATTTACAAATGAGTTAGTATTTGGGCTCTGCTTTAGTATAAAAATTTAGATAATTGAAAATTATGGAAAATAGATTATGATGTTAGTGAAAGCAAAGTGCAAATCCTGCAGAAAAATAGCTCAAAAGCTGTTACACACTACTAAAAACATCCAAAAGTTTCTAAACTAAGGAAAGTGCTAAAATATTATTTTGTTTTGCTGTAACCGAGCTCCAACAGGATTC
>NW_007091608.1:0-599 GCF_000164805.1 Carlito syrichta
GGCTCCGGCGATCCTTCCGCCTCAGCCTTCCAAGTAGCTGGAACTACAGGCGCGTGCGACAATGCCCGGCTAATTTTTTGATTTATTGTAGAGATGAGGTCTTGCCAAGTTGCCCAGGCGGGTCGCGAACCCGCAGGCCCAGGCAATCCACTCACCTCAGCCTCCCAAAGGCGCAGGATTATAGGCTAAGCCACCGAGCCCCGCTGTGATTTTTTTTTTTTTTTTAATTAAAGATGAGGGGCCAGGTGCGATGGCTCAAACCTGTAATCCCAGCACATTGGGGGGCAGAAGCAAGAGGACTGCCAATAGCCTGAGCCCAGGGTTTCAAGACCAGCCTGGACAACTTGGCAAGACCTTGTCTCTACGATAAATCAAAAAAGTAGCCGGGTGTGGTGGTGCATGCCTGTAGTTCCAGCCACTTGGTGGCTATGAGTGTGCCACTGCACGCCAGGCTGGGCGACGGAGTGAGACTCCAACTAAAAAAAAAAAAAAAAATTAGCCAAGCATGGTAGCACACGCCTGTAGTTCTGGCTACTTGGAAGGCTGAGGTGGAAGGATTGCTGGAGCCCAGCAGGTCGAGGTTGTGGTGGCCAGAAGTG
>NW_007091609.1:0-352 GCF_000164805.1 Carlito syrichta
GGGAGGGGGAGGGGGCGAGAGACGGCGCACACGGAACGGACTGAAGCGCACTTACCGGTGGGCGCAGTCCCGCGTGTTTCCACGAAGCCCCTGCCAGACGACGCCTCGCGGGCACCAGGCCCCGATGTCGGCTGGATGGGCAAAAGCGTTGCTCGCGTTTCAGATACTCACAACCCAGAGACCCTCCCCAGAGGAAAACGGTACCGAGTCGCCAGACTGCCACGGGCTGGGGGCACAACGGTCACGGGCAGAGCCCCTGGGGGACGAGAAGGGCGTGCCCCTCCCGGAAAGGACCCCACAGGCCGTCCCCGCCCCGCTCGCGCGCTCGGGCTTCAGCGCCGACCCAGGGCCC
>NW_007091610.1:0-858 GCF_000164805.1 Carlito syrichta
GCTCAGGTGATCAATTTAAAACAGAGCCAACATAATATTAAAAAGTATAAAAGCAACAGGTGCTGGCGATGCTGCAGAAAAAAGAGAATGCATCTACACTGTTTGAGGGAATTAAGCTGGTTCAACCTTTTCAGAAAGCAGTGTAGTGTTTTCTCAAAACACTAAAAATGGAGCAACAGCAAGCTCACTTTCAGAGAAACATAAATCATTCTACCAAAAACACACCGGCACAAACATGTTCACTGCAGCACTACTCACAATAGCAAAAACATGGAGCCAACCCAGATGCTCGTCAAAAGTGGTCTGGATGAAGAAAATGTGGTCCATGGACACAATGGAATACTACACAGCCATAAAGAAGAACAAAATCATGTCCTTTGCAGAAACATGAATGAAACTGGAGACCATAATTCTAGCAAGTAAGACTAGAAACCAGTCTCATGCCTCTTTCAGTTTTTATTCTTCAATTCTGTCCTGTTACTGAAAGATTATTTACTGAGTGCTATAATGTTCCACATTTTCTTGCTCATAAACTGGTCCTAAACATTGGGCACACAAACACAAACAACACCAGGCACTGCTAAAGGAGAGAGGGATTGTGGGGAGAAATGGGTACCCACCACCGATTGGGTACCATGTCTACTACTAGGGGGAAGGAAGTCTTGCTTGAAGTCCAAACCATACCTGTATACAACTTAATTACATGGTAATCCTTCACATGTACCCCACATTTAAAAAATAAAATACAGTCGGGCTCGGTGGCTCAGACAGTAATCCCACACATTGGGAGGCTGAGGGGAGTGGATTGCCTGAGCCCGCGGGGTCGAGACCCGGCTCTGCAACTTGGCGAGACCTCAT
>NW_007091611.1:0-318 GCF_000164805.1 Carlito syrichta
CCCACCCCGGCCCCGCACGCAGTAGGTGCTCAGCAGATGCCCCCTGCCAAGCCGCAGGCCAGGGAGGAGGTGATAGCAATGGCCACATCTAGGAAGTGCCTGACCATGACTCAACACACGGTGAGGAGAGCCCGGCTGTGTCCCTTTTACAGACGCAACACGGAGGCGTGGAGAAGTCATCTGCCCAAGGTCACCCAGAAAGCCGGGCTTCGGTGTGGCCCTGCCTCTGAGGGTAGCCCGGTTTCTTGCGGTCACTACACCCCGCTTTGGCTCCCCAGCCTCCCGGTTTTCCGGAGAAGGTGCTGGGGGCGGGGCGGG
>NW_007091612.1:0-642 GCF_000164805.1 Carlito syrichta
AAATACATCAACAGATGTCAAAACAAAAAACACATGATTATATCATTAGATGCAGAAAAAGCTTTTCATAAAATCTAACACCCCTTCTTGATTAAAAACCCTCGAACATCTAGGCTTACGGGGAAACATACTTCAAACTTGTCAAAGCCATCTACGAGAAACCCACAGCCAGCATACTCCTAAGCAGACAAAAATTGGAACCATTTCCCCTGAAAACTGGAACAAGACAAGGATGCCCACTCTCACCCCTCCTGTTCAACATAGTATTGGAAGTCCTGGCTCGAGCAATCAGAGAAGAGAAGACAATCAAGGGTATCCAAATAGGAAAAGAGGAAGTCAAATTATCTCTCTTTGCAGATTATATGATTGTGTACCTTGAAAACCCAAGAGAATCTGTCAAAAACCTCCTTACACTGATAAAGGTCTTTGGCAAAGTCTCAGGATACAAAATAAATGTGCAAAAGACAATGGCATTTCTTTACACCAATAATAAACAAACAGAAACCCAAATAAAAAACACAATTCCATTCACAATGCCCACAAAAAAAAATGAAATACCTTGGCATCTTCCTAACCAGAGACGAAAAGACCTTTACAATGAAAACTACAAAACACTGCTCAAAGAAATCAAAGATGACACAA
>NW_007091613.1:0-827 GCF_000164805.1 Carlito syrichta
TATGACATGACATTGCCACATACTTATTAACAAACTGACATATTACTATTATATTCAGGAAGGAACTTAGCAGGGGTAAACTTTTTTTAATTCAGCAGGGGTAAACTTTTTGTTTTCAGATACTCAACTCAAATCAACATAATGAAAGTGTGGGTCACAGTGACATTTCTTTCGTTGTTTAACAATAAATCTATTGACCTAAAAAATCACCAGAGATGTAAGAAGTTGTAAATGTAGAAAAAACTTTTAAGTCTTAACACCAATTTTTTTGCAGTTTGTTAATAAGGACAGCAGTCTAACTTTCATGAATTGCAAACCTGGAAATTATAATATTAATAATATGTAAGGATCAGCTGTTCAGTTATTTGCATACACGTAGTGTTTTATTCTTCAGAATGATTCCAAACAATTTCAAAATAACTAGTGTTAGGGTATGGCATTACATTTTTCTATGGTCATGGCTCTTTGGTCTTGCATTGTTTAAGGTTTGGCAGGTGGCCAAAGGTTGTGTAAAGTTGCATGTCCATTATTGGTTGTGCATCAGAAGAGGCTGACTGAGTGCCCTTTCAACAATGCACTGGGATCCCACGCAGTCCAGCCTCAGCAGGGTTCCGAGAGTCCAGCATAGCAGAGTAGTTCGAGTGTGTGTGCAAGTGTGTGAATGTGAGTGTACAGTACAGAGAGGTTGAGTTGTCACGTAGACTCGTGCACAACAAGTTATTAAGGCCTCCTTGTCTGTGCTCTTCAACCAAGGCAGTGCAGAGGGAAACAGCAGGCCCAGCCCGCACTGAGTGGACAGCGCCCCATGCATTTGGGGAGGCGGCGGA
>NW_007091614.1:0-845 GCF_000164805.1 Carlito syrichta
GGATTCAGCCAGGCTCGGTGGCTCAGCCTGTAATCCCGCACCTTTGGGAGGCTGAGGTGAGTGGATTGCCTGAGCCTGCGGATTCAAGACCCACCTAGGCAGCGAGAACTCATCTCTACAATAAATCAAAAAATCAGCCGGGCGTGGAAGCACATGCCTGTAATTCCAGCTACTTGGAAGACTGAGGCGGAAGGATCACCAGAGCCCAGCAGGTCGAGGCTGTGGTGGCCAGGAGCGGCCACTGCACTCCAGTCTGGGCGACAGAGTGAGACTCCAACTCAAAAAAAAAAAAAAGACATAATACAAAAAAAAAAAGAAACAAAAAACTGCTTCTTCGAAGGAATAAACAATATCAATGATCCCCTAGTAGACTGACCAAGAAAAAAAGAGAAAAGAACCAAATAAGCACAATCAGAAACACAAAAGATGAAGTCACATCTGACCCTGAAGAAATACAAAAGATCATTAGAGACTACTACGTACACTTGTATGGAAACAAACTTGAAAACCTTAAGGAAATGGAGGACTTTCTGACATCACAAAACCAGTCTAGGTTGAAACAAGAAGAAATTGAGACCCTAAATAGATCAATAACAATCAAGGAAATCGACTACGTAATAAGAAAACTACCTACAAAAAAAGCCCTGGTCCAGATGGCTTTCCAGCCGAATTCTACAAGACATATAAGGAGGAGCTGATACCAATTCTACTGAAGGTATTCCAGGCAATTGAAAAAGATTGAACGCTCCCCAAATCATTTTACGAAGCCAACATCACATTGATAGCCAAGCCAGGTAAAGATCCAACATAGAAAGAGAACTACAGGCCAATATCTTTGATGAACA
>NW_007091615.1:0-318 GCF_000164805.1 Carlito syrichta
CCCCGAGGCCCGCGGAAGCCAGGCGCTCCCCGAAGCCCCCGGGGGAGAGGTTACCTCGCAGCCGGGGAACGCAACCCGTTCGGGGTGCCGCGGGCACGGCGTCCGCCCTAACCCGGCGCCTTGGTGCTGCTCGGCATCGGGGCGCGGGGTCCCGGGAGAGGAGCCGTCCGGGGGGCCGCGGCTCAGGGGCGCGGGGCGACGGCAGCGGCCATGGCTCGTCACGTGCAGCGGCTGAAACTTTACCCGGAGCCCCAGACTGCGGGGGGGGCGCGGAGGGTACGGAGCAGGGGCGCGGGGGGGCCCGCTCCCCCAGGCCCG
>NW_007091616.1:0-739 GCF_000164805.1 Carlito syrichta
TATTCAGGAACGTATAAGCTTGGGTAAGTAAGTTCCATAGTGGATGCATGGGGGGTCCGTGTATGGGTTTTAGGCCAGACCAATTCATGGAGTTTGCCTGTCTAGATGAGTTTGTCATAGCCTCTATGGGAGTTGGACTAATGCGTGGTGGCAGCGGTTTAGGCTCTGGGACAAGTACTGGGTTAGGTCCTATAGCCATATGGAGGCTCTGAACTATTAATTTTATCATAAAAGTAGCTCCGGGATCCCCTGCCCCGGCACTGTATATTCTGAGTCCCCACACTTTTTCCATCTCCCATCCTCGAGCATTCCTGCCTTCTTTGGTGAAGCTTATTGTTATGGGGTTACATTGTTCACCTCGGGTAGGGTTGCATCGTTTATGGAAGTTGGGGGTACCTGCCCTCTGCACCTGTATTAAGTCCTTGGGCTTGGCAGGGCTCCAATTTATGAAACCTGTGGTGACACAGGACCAGTTGGGGCAATAATACTGAGTGGGATTATTACAGTTTTTATCTCTGTCATGCCCCGGGCATACGTAAAAGTACCAGTACCTGCCGCTAGTGCCTCCCTGGGTTAATTTCCATTACATAGCGGCAGTGTGGTAGAATTGGGTCAGATCCCCGGTCATGACTGGAAACCATGTGTGTGGCGGGGTCATGTTTGAAGCTTGCCAAATGACATCACTGGTGGAAAGGTCTATAACCTGCCAGGTTAAGTTCACGGGTTGGTGGGGATTGGG
>NW_007091617.1:0-339 GCF_000164805.1 Carlito syrichta
CTGCTCTAGGTATTTCAGGCTTGAATTCAAAATTAGAGTGATTTGTTTCAAAATATTTTACTCTAATTCAATGTAAATGAATAGAAAATCAGCATAATAAGAGCTTAGAGAAACAGTTTCCACAGTGTCACCTTTTTCAATAATCTCTTGTTTTTCAATTTCAATAGGTTCTTTGACAATGACCTCTACCTGATTTTCCCAATATTGCTAATTATTACAGTCATTACCAAATACCCTCATGGTTTTGGTATTTTGGGTTCTGATATGGATACTAAAAAGTCAGGTATTTTTATTGATATGACAGCATTATTTTGAAACCAAATAAATCTGAAAATTATT
>NW_007091618.1:0-793 GCF_000164805.1 Carlito syrichta
ACACTGGAGTTGAGACCAACAAAGGTAACATAATATAACATTATGTCTGCAAAAAATAAAAAAATTTAGCTGGGCATGGTGGCACTGGACTGTAGTCCCAGCAACTTAGGGGACTGAGGAAGAAGGATCACCTGAGCCCAAAATGTTAAGGCTTTAGTGAGCCATGATTATACCACTGCACTTGCCTGGGTAACAGAGTGACTTTTTTTTTACCCAAATAAATTAATTAATTAATAAAATTGAAGAAGAAGGCATAAAAAATGGAAAGGCATCTCATATTCACAGATTGTAATAATTTATATTGTTAAAATGACCATACTTCTCAAAGCAATCAACAGATTTAATGCAATTCTATCAAATTACTAATTCCATTTTTCACAGAAATTAAAACTAATCTTATTTGTATGGAACTACAAAATACCTCAAATAGCCAAAACAATTTTGAGAAAAATCCAAGCTGCATATATTATGGTATCACACTACCTGATTTCAAACTATATTACAAATCTACAGTAATCAAACAGCTTGGTACTGGCATAAAAACATACATCTGCAACAACAAAACAGAATAAAAAATTGAAATATGTACCCATATATATAAGAAAGTTATTGCCAACAAATGTGCTAAGAACACACATTGAGAAAAGAACAATCATCAATACATGGTGCCTTAAAAACTAAATACTCATGCATAAAATGAAAACAATAAACCTTTATCTATTAAAATAAACAAAAACAAACTCAATTCATATTAAGGACTTTAATATAAAACTCAAAATATAGAACTACTAGC
>NW_007091619.1:0-749 GCF_000164805.1 Carlito syrichta
CAAATCGACAGAAAAAATCAGGGCATCTTACTGAGAATAAAAAGGAAATCAGTTTCTAGGAGTTCTCATTTTCTGGAATCTACAGGGCCTCGATAAGGTTTAAACAGCAATTTCGGCTTCTGGTTCCCTACTTTTTCGAAACTACTTGCTCCGTGGATTTGCTAAATCTGTCATTACAGATCCTCAGGATCTTTCTGATCCTCTTGTTAGTTGTAATCAAGGATATGGCCTTAGAAATCCGTTTGTTTCCTGGAACCATCTACGACCATAATCATATTCCCCAGAATCAAAAGGTATATTGGTACAAAATTCCTCGATTCAGGTGACCTAAAAAACAGAAAATTCTTGTGGGTGGGCAGGTAGAAATTGGGCTATTGGGTTTGCAATATTCCACATGTAGGGGAGGTCTTGTGAAGGGGACCCAGGAATCTTGGATTCCAGTTCCCAAAGACCTTTATGGACGTCTCTCTCTTGATATCCAAAAGTTGGAATTCTCGGTCACCAGGAACTGTCTCGGCATCCTGTAGAGTGAAGAAGGAAGTTGGGTAATTGAGGTCGTCATATACAGGAAACTACCCGTCATATTGCTAAGGAAGTAAAAGGAATCTTCCTTATATGAGTCCTCAATCCCAAAAACTACAGGTCGTATTCCTAAGACGTAACCAGTTCTCAGTCCTTAAAATCCACATGCCATCTGATGTGGGCTAAACAAGAATCAGGGTTTAGAAGCTGGAACATAGGTAATAGCA
>NW_007091620.1:0-351 GCF_000164805.1 Carlito syrichta
GCCCCGCCCCCGTCGCGAGCCTAGTCCCGGAGTCGTCTCCCCAGGGCCGGCGATTGACGCGGAAAACGCGGAATCCACGCGCAGGAAGGAGCTCGCCCCGCCCCGCCCCACGTCTCTCTCTCGAGCCCTGGCCCTGGGGGTCCCGGCGCCCCTCACCCCGCGGCGATCCCGGGCGGGGACAGGGAGGGGGGGAGACGGGGCGGGACCCGGGGTGGGGTCGCGGCGACCCCGGGAGCGACCCCTGCACTAGGGCGGGGCGGTGAGAGATGGAGTGGGAATGGGGGGACGAGGTGAAGGGGCGGGGGCGGAGGAGGCGGAGGGACAGAGAGGGGTTAGGGTTGGGCGAGTTGA
>NW_007091621.1:0-314 GCF_000164805.1 Carlito syrichta
CGTGGCGAGACCACATCTCTACAATAAATCAAAAAAAAAAATTAGCCAGGCGTGGTAGTGTGCGCCTGTAGTTCTAGCTACTTGGAAGGCTGAGGAGGAAGGATCGCCGGAGCCCAGCAGATTGAGGCTGTGGTGGCCGAGAGCGGCCACTGCACTCCAGTCTGGGTGACAGAGTGAGATTCCAACTCAAAAAAAAACCCAAAAAAACAAACCAAGTAGCTGGAACTACAGACACGTGCTACCACACCCAGCTAATTTTTTATTTATTGTAGAGATGAGGTCTCACCAATTTGCCTAGGCTGGTCTCAAACCTG
>NW_007091622.1:0-586 GCF_000164805.1 Carlito syrichta
AAAAAAGATACCTGCACAAGTATGTTTATCGCAGCATTGTTCACAATAGCAAGAACCTGGAAACAACCATGCTGCCCATCAAAAGAGGACTGGATTAAAAAAATGTGGTACATATACACGATGGAATACTACGCAGCCATAAAAAAGAACAAAATCATGAATTTCGCTGCAACCTGGATGGAACTAGAGTCTATAATACTGAGTGACCTCTCACAAAAACAAAAATCCGAATATCACATGTTCTCACTCATATAATGGACCTTGAACATCCAATGCAATACTATGAGAAAATGACGGATGGTACTGCGAATCTATGGGGGGGAGGGGGATGGGATTAACAGTAGCAAATATCTGTCGGGGGATGGGAAAACACTTCTTATCTACAGGGTGCCTGAATGAAATGTCATTGTACACCTAACCCTTAACTGTACCCCACAAAACCATAATAAAAAATACTGATTAATGAAAAAAACAAACAAAAAAAAAACAAAAAAGCAATTCTTTCCAGCTGGATGCAGTGGATCACGCTTTAATCCCAGGACATTGGGAGGCCAAGATGGGCAGGTCGCTGGAACCCAGGGGTTCA
>NW_007091623.1:0-337 GCF_000164805.1 Carlito syrichta
CCCGGCCCGAGGGCGAGGTAGGGGGCGGGGGCAGGGCCAGGCTGGTGCCAGGGGTGCAGGGACACCAGAAGCCCAGGAGTCGCCCAGGGCGCCGGGCAGGGGCGGACAGCGGGGCTGTGGACTGGGAGGGAGTCGAGTTCCTACCGCAGGTCGCGAGGGGACCCTGGGAGGGCACGTGGTCAGGAGGGGGGCCCCTGACCTTGCTCACACAGCTCGCCCGCAAAGCCGGGGTCACACACACAGTGTGCCCCCTTGGTGGCCGAGGCCTGGCAGTGGCCATGCAGACACTGCAAGCCCCCGCAGGGCTCTGCCGGTGCCCCGGCCTGGTTGCACAGGG
>NW_007091624.1:0-904 GCF_000164805.1 Carlito syrichta
CCAGAGAACCAAATAAAAAGCACAATCCCATTCACAATAGCCACAAAAAAAGATGTATTACCTAGGCATCTTCCTAACCAGAGAACTGGAAGAACTTTACAATGAAAACTAAAAAACACTGCTCAAGGAAATCCAAGAAGTCACAAACAAATGGAAAAATATTTCATGCTAATGCGTAGGAAGAATCAACATTGCTAAGATGTCTATCCTACCCAAGGCAGTTTTAACTCAATACCCCTTACCAACAGACCTGGAAATGGCAATACAGAAATTCATAAGGAAAAAAAGCTACCATGAATAGACAAAACTATCCTTAGCAAAAGAAACAAAGCAGGAGGTATCACACTTCCACACTTGAAAGTTTATCATAAGGCTATAATAATCATAACACACTGGTATTGGTACAAGAACAGACATATAGACCAATGGAAATGAATAGAAATTAGGAATAGAAATTCTGGAAGCACAGCCTCAATTTCTCAACCATCACATATTTGAAAAAGCCTCCCCCAACAACCACAGGGGAGAGGAGAGCCTATTCAGTAAATGGTGCTGAGAAAACTGGCTGACCACATGCAGAAGATTGAAATAGGACCCCTACCTATTGCCATACACAAAAAATCAACTCTAAGTGTGTCAAAGACCTAAACGTAAAATCTCAAACTGTAAGAATCTTAGAAAATGCTGGAGACACCCCTACAAAAATCAGAAAAGGCAACCAATAAAACAAGATAGATAAGTGGTACCTCATCAAACTAAAAAGCTTCTGGAAAGCAAAAAGAACCATCAAGAGAGTGTTGGAGATAGCCCACAGAATAGGAAAAAAAAATTTGCCAAATGTATATTCAGCAAAGAATTAACATCCAGGATTCACAAGGAACTCAAGCATGCTGAAAGGACAAAA
>NW_007091625.1:0-561 GCF_000164805.1 Carlito syrichta
TAGTATTGGAAGTCCTGGCTCGAGCAATCAGAGAAGAGAAGGCAATCAGGGGTATTCAAATAGGAAAAGAGGAAGTCACGTTATCTCTCTTTGCAGAAGACATGATTGTATACCTTGAAAACCCGAGAGAATCTGTCAAAAACCTCCTTACATTGATAAAGACCTTTGGCAAAGTCTCAGGATACAAAATAAATGTACAAAAAACAATCGCATTTCTCTACACCAATAATAAACAAACAAACCCAAATAAAAAACATAATTCCATTCACAATAGCCACAAAAAAATTGAAATACCTTGGCATCTTCCTAACCAGAGACGTGAAAGACCTTTACAAGGAAAACTAGAAAACACTGCTCAAAGAAATCAAAGTTGACACAAACAAATGGAAAAATATCCCATGCTCATGAATCGGAAGAATCAACATTGTGAAGATGTCCATCTTACCTAAGGCAATCTACTAATTTCAACGCAATACCCATCAGATTACCAGCAATATTCTTCTCAGACCTAGAAAAAAACAATGCAGGAATTCATATGGAAACACAAACGTCCCAAGAATA
>NW_007091626.1:0-446 GCF_000164805.1 Carlito syrichta
GAGGCTAAACGATAATGATTTTGCTTCTCCCAGTCTGTTTCTTCCCTGACATTCCAAATTACAGATCTATCATTTTTGACAGTTTTTGTGTGTGTGTGTGCGTGTCTGCCTGCCTTACCATTTCCCCCTGGTTATTTACAGGTCTTTTAGGGTTCCTTTTTCTAATTCAGAACATCATAAGTGTTGTGCCACATACTATGGAATGAGATGAGGTTTTAAGAAAGTAGCCATGTTCTCATAGGAAAAGCATACTTTTTGAATAAGAGGTGATAAGAAAGTAAAGGGAAGATTTCTTCCATGTGCTTAAAGTGACAGAAAAAAAGCTTCAAAGGTCAGTTGTCTAGCCATGAAGTCATTTATCTGACTGCACAAGAAGCCATCCAGGGCAAACTTGAACAGAAATAATGTATATGTAGATCTGTTTCAGACTCCACCTAGCACAGTCC
>NW_007091627.1:0-501 GCF_000164805.1 Carlito syrichta
TTATTGGACTTTAATACTATGCTATATCCTATTAAGCTAATACCTCATCATTAATTCTTTCATAAATCGTATAGTAACTATTATACTTGAATAATGTAGCAAAAGGAAACAAAACATAATACTATGCTATATCCTATTAAGCTAATACCTCATCATTAATTCTTTTATAAATCGTATAGTAATTATTATATTTGAATAATGTAGCAAAAGGAAACAAAACAGCAAGCATAAATTTAGGCAATTATGAGTGTATATGTATATATTTTATCCTAACAAGTCTACTCTAAAAATCAAATAGTAGCTGTCACACTCTTGAACAAGGAAATGCAGGGTTGCCAAGATGGCGGCCATGGGCTGAAGCAGACAGAGTTTCAGTAATTAACGAAACAAAAGAAAACGTTCTGCCTGGCTAGGGGCAGGGTGACAAAACTATCATGGTAATTTAGTTTCTAATTTTTGCCCTAGGGGAAATAGCTTTCCAAAACTGACTACCCAGTCTAC
>NW_007091628.1:0-513 GCF_000164805.1 Carlito syrichta
CAACTTGGCGAGACCTCATCTCTACAATAAATCAAAAAATTAGCCAGGCGTGGCAGCGTGTTCCTGTAGTTCCGGCTACTTAGAAGGCTGAGGCGGAAGGATCACCGGAGTCCAGCAGGGCAAGGCTGCGGTGGCCAGGAGGCGTGCCACTGCACTCCAGTCTGGGCGTCAGAGTGAGACTCCAACTCAAAAAAAAAAAATTGGCAAATATGTGCACATGTGACATCTGTAAATAAATCGCCAACATCAAAACTTGCAGAATGGTTGTCAAAAACCCAAAAGAAGCCTGGCTTGGTGGCTCAGCCTGTAATCCCGCGCCTTGGGAGGCTGAGGTGAGTGGATTGCCTGAGCCCGCGGGTTCGAGACCCGCCTGGGTAACTTGACAAGACCTCATCTCTATAATAAATCAAAAATCAGCCGGGTGTGGTAGCACACACCTGTAATTCCGGCTACTTGGAAGGCTGAGGCGGAAAGATTGCCAGAGCCCGGCAGGTCGAGGCTGCGGTGGCCAGG
>NW_007091629.1:0-773 GCF_000164805.1 Carlito syrichta
AAAACCTCCTTACACTGATAAAGGCCTTTGGCGAAGTCTCAGGATATAAAATAAATGTGCAAAAGACAATCACATTTCTTTACACCGATAATAAACAAACAGAAACCCAAATAAAAAGCACAATTCCATTCACAATAGCCACAAAAAAATGAAATACTTTGGCATCTTCCTAACCAGAGACGTGAAAGACCTTTACAACGAAAACTACAAAACACTGCTCAAAGAAATCAAAGATGACACAGACAAGTGGAAAAATATCCCATGCTCATGGATTGGAAGAATCAACATTGTGAAGATGTCCATCTTACCTAAGGCAATCTACAGATTCAATGCAATACCCATCAAATTACCAGCAACATTCTTCTCAGATCTAGAAAAAACAACACAGGAATTCATATGGAAACACAAACGACCAAGAATAGCCAGAACAATCCTCAGCAAAAAAAACAAAGCACATTACCAGACTTCAAACTTTACTATAAAGCTACAATCATTGAAACAGCTTGGTATTGGTATCGGAACAGACATATAGATCAATGGAATAGAATTGAAATTCCAGAAAGCAAAACCTCAATTTCTCAACCAACTCATCTTTGACAAGGCCTCCACCACCTACCACTGGGGAGAGGAGAACCTATTAAGTAAATGGTGCTGGGAAAACTGACTGACCACATGCAGAAGATTGAAACAAGATCCCTATCTATCCTCATACACAAAAATTAACTCCAAATGGATCAGAGACCTAAATGTAAAACTTCAAACCATAAGAACCT
>NW_007091630.1:0-940 GCF_000164805.1 Carlito syrichta
AACCCAGCTTTTGTTCATTGATTTTTTGTATATCTTTTGTCTCTATGTCCTGGATTTGGGCTTTTATTTTGGTGATCTGGATTCTTCTGCTGAAATTAGGATTTTTGTGGTCTTGCTTTTCCAGCTTCCTTAGGTGGCTTGTTAGTCTGTTAATTTGTGATCCTTCCATTTTCTTCATGTGCGTTTGTAGGGATATAAATTCCCCTCTTACTACAGCTTTCATGGCGTCCCAGAGATTTTGGTAAGATGTTTCTTCATTTTCATTTGTGTCCAGGGATTTTTTTTTTGAGTTGGAGTCTCACTCTGTCACCCAGACTGGAGTGCAGTGGCCGCTCCCGGCCACCGCAGCCTCGACCTACTGGGATCCGGTGATCCTTCTGCCTCAGCCTTTCGGGTAGACGGAATTATGGGCATGCGCTACCACGCCTGGCTGATTTTTTGATTTATTGTAGAGATGAGGTCTCGCTGCCAAGGTGGGTCTCAAACCCATGGGATGTCCAGGTATCTTTTAATCTCTGTTTTGATTTCATCATTGACCCAGGAGTTGCTTAGCATCATACTGTTTAGTGTCCATGTCTTTGTGGATTTTGGGGAAACCTTGTTGGTGTTAATGCTTATTTTTATTCCACTGTGGTCCGAGAAGGTGCATGGTAAAATTTCAGTCCTTTTAAATTTGCTTATGCTTGACTTATGGCCAAGTATGTGGTTAATCTTAGAGTACGTTCCATGCGATGAAGAGTAGAATGTGTATTCTGTGGTCTTTGGATGGAGGGTTCTGTAGGTATCAATTAAGTCCATTTGGTCCAGAGTCTCATTGAGGTTCCGGATCTCCTTGCTGATTTTTTGTCCTGATGATCTGTCTAAGGTTGTGAGTGGTGTATTAAAGTCCCCAGTTATTATGGTGTTAGAGTCAATGTCTTTCTTTAGTTTTCCTAGAAGG
>NW_007091631.1:0-4145 GCF_000164805.1 Carlito syrichta
ACCTCATCTCTACAATAAATCAAAAAATCAGCCAGGCGTGGTAGCGTGTGCCTGTAATTCCAGCTACTGTGAAGGCTGAAGCGGAACGATCGCTGGAGCCCAGCAGGTCGAGGCTGCGGTGGCCGGGAGCAGCCACTGCACTCCAGTCTGGGTGACAGAGTGAGACTCCAACTCAAAAAAAAAAAAAAGAAAATACCTTGTTTCATTGCAGCCATAAAGAAGGACAAATATATGGACTTTGCAGCCACTTGGATGGATTTGGAGTCGATCATACTTAGTGATTTATCACAGAAACAAAGAACTGAGTTCCATATGTTCTCACTCATAAACAGACCTTGAACAATTATAATGCTATAAGAATGAGATTGGCAGTAGTGGGAAACTGCCAGGGGAGGGGGGGGCCTGGGATTGGCAGTTAAGGGAAACTGGTAGGGGAGGGAGGGGCATACCTCATCAACAGGGTTACCTGCACGATCAATGTTTGTATATCTAACCTTGAATTGTATCCATCTCTATAATAAATAATAATTTAAAAAAATAAAAATTAAAAGAATACCTTGTGTCAATTCACCATCTTTACCCTCCTCTGGCTAGAACTTATATTTACTTTCACTTCGCTTTTATCTTTTAAAAAAAATTATTTCAAAGAGGTTAGTTAGAAGTAGAGCAAATATCTGCGTGCCTTCCACCTAGCATAAAAATTGTAAGGTACAATCCAGCTTTCCTAGCCTTCCATAACCCAGAGGACAGTGAAGGCTCCATGAACAGGAACAAACAGTTTGGAAAACAAATTAAGTCCCAATGGCTAGACAGCCCACAGACTTTCCCCAATTTTTTTGGGGGGGGGAGGGATTACGGGAGGGTTGCTTTCAAACGCAAGTCATTGGAACAATCATGTGGAATACTCAGTGCCCCCAGGCTCTGGGTCCAGCCTCCTGTGGAGAGGTCAGGGCTGCTACTGCCAATATGCCACCAGCAGTTGGTACCCACCGCCCTAAAGTCACCCTCAAAGCTGCTCCCACGGAAGGATACTGCTGGTGCCACTCTTGTTTCCCAGAGTCAGGCGATCCCTTCAACTCCCCCTTAGATCCACAGACCCCAGAATAGAGCAACCTGTGCCCCCAACATCTCACCCATATTTGGTGAAGCAGACCTTGCCGCTGTTCATGGGACAAGCTTGGTAACAGCCGGGTTGCCACTCTTAGAAGCTCAGTCCCTCCCCAGGACTCAAGCATTGTTAATGGGCTCAGTCTGGATCCCCAGCTTCCTTTTCTCAGGGTGGGGTTCTCCAAGGGGACATTTTGTTTCTCAGTACACGTGGGCCACTGGCCAACTTGCCACTCAACCTCACAGGTCAGTGTGGACCCTAGGGAAGGAAGGCATGCTTGAAGTCCTAACCCGGCTTACTCTTCTAAGGACAGAATGCGTGTCTATCAGATGTGTTTGCTGGTTTTCTGCACAATAAAAATTTTCCCATCGAACATGAGAAAATTGCCTAGGAAAAGATGACACCCACAGTAGCTTGTGATGTAGGGTGCATCTATAGCAAGTCATGCTTATGAAAATTATGGAGCAACATGGAAACATGCTCATTATATACTTTTAAGTGGAGAAACCCAGATTCAAAATTATACATATATTATGATTACAGCTATGCTTACTTATGATTTTACTTGCAAAGGAATAATCAGATAACATAATGGCAGTGTTAGGGCAAGGATCATGAGTTACAGTAGAGAATAAATTTTTTCAAAAGTGTATGAACAATGTAATAAAAGACAATATTTACCAAATTGCTACCAACTATTAAAAATTGCAAAGTCTTCCTATTCTTTAAAACAGTCACCAAATCCCAGTAATAAATTTTTTGCACATCTGATTACCACAAGAACCTGGAATAAGTTTTTTGTTTTTCATTTATCCTCTCAAATTTTCTCTCCCTCTCCCTCACTCCCTCTTTCTCTCCCTCTTTCACACACATACCACAAATGATTTGTTAGATAAACTTGGAAGGAAAGACGAAAAAACAATTCACCTTCTTCTTCTGGTGCCTGTATAAAGTTCTACCCTTTCTATTAAGATTTAAAAGGGTCTGTTAGTCAAGGGCCATGGAAGAAGAGGTCACACTCAAAGGTTTTTAATTGAATAGAGTTGAATAAAGAGGCTGTTTACAAAGGTATGAGCACATTAAAGACACTGAGAAGGAAAGTCAGGACCAGGAGCTAGCAACACTGAGAAGTCATGACCACTCTTAATCTAAAGAGGGAATGGTCCTGGAGCCTGGTGACAGCTGCGGCCATGGGAAGGTCACCACCAGTCTGGATATGGGACCCAGAGAAAAAGCAGTTGAAGGAACTAGGGTAGAGGGGAGAGCCCCTTGGGTTCTTTTCTGCCTTTTGATCACCTGCTAGTGATTCCCATTGGCCAGATCCCTTCTGAAGTCTAAGGCCAAGGAAGCCTGGTGATGCAGTCCCTAGAAGTCAGCCTCTTGGGGATAGAGCTAGGCAAAGAAGGGTGGGGAATGGACTTGGAGAATACCCAGGACACAGCCCACAACTTTGACATATCGTGTAGATAGGTGAAAAATCTCAGCAATAACAAGCTTACTGCTTTAAAGCTGCTGAAAATGCAGGTACTCTTTAGTGGTGTCAGCTTTTCCTGGACAGGCTGGGACTTCTGGGTAGCTGTGTATTCTATTGGTGGCAATCTGCAGTGGAGTGTCCATGCTCTCCTGCTCTGTATTGGCAATGCTCTGGGAATCCACAGCCTTTTGTGCATGGCAGGTGGCTGCAACATCCTATGTCACCACGAGGCTGTGACCTCGCAGTGGTGCCAGACTCTGGTCACTATGAGCAACTTCCATCTGCTGTGTCCTGCTTTTTTTTTCACTCATTTTGTTGGGGCCCACAAGAAGATTCCTTGGGAGGACTTCAGGAAATTGGCAGCCACTTGGATGAATTTGGAGTCAATCATACTCAGGGATCTATCATAGAAACAAAGAACAGAGGACCCTACGTTCTTACTCATAAGCGAACCTTGAACAATTATCATAATCCTATAAGAAAGGGATTGGCAGCAGTGGGAAACTGCCGGAGACAGGGGGCGAGATTGGCAGTTGAGGGAAACTGCCAGGGGAGGGAGGGACATGCCTCATCAACAAGGGTCCCTGCATAATCAACGTTTGTATACCTAACCCTGAATTGTACCCCACATAAAAAAAAAAAAGAGCCAGCCTCCGTGGCTCAGCCTGTAATCCCGCACTTTGGGAGGCTGAGGTGAGTGGATTGCCTGAGCCCACGGGTTCAAGACCAGCCTGGGCAACTTGGCGAGACCTCATCTCTACAATAAATCAAAAAATAAGCCGGGCGTGGTAGCACATGCCTGTAATTCTGGCTATTCGGAATGCTGAGCGGAAGGATCGCCAGAACCTAGCAGGTCGAGGCTGCAGTGTCCAGGAGTGGCCACTGCACTCCCAGTCTGGGTGACAAAGTGAGACTCCAACTCAATAAATAAATAAATAAATAAATAAATTTTAAAACTATAAAAATAATTTTTTAAAAAGACTTCAGAAAATAAGCTAATTTTCTAAGACAGTTTCTGTCAGAAAATATCGTTATTCTAACCCCGGACTAATAGATTGGCTGAAGGTAAAGTTTTCAACTAGGAAACATTTTTGTCTTACAATAGTTAAGGTGTGCTTTAATTTTCTTGTCACACTTTTCTGTCTCTTGTTTTTTTTTTTCTCTCTCAAAACTTCTGTCCCTTTGTCAGAGTTCTTGGGATATTTCCTTATCTTCTAACCTGTGGTTTGTTACTTTTACCTCGGCCAATTATTTATTTTTACTTTTGTTACTCCCAGCTTCCTTTATTATATTAAGGTTGTGGTATATTTATAGATAATGCATATACAATGTATATATACACAAATCTATACATATGCATGTATCTTTTTACTATCAGGATATAGATTAGAGTTGTTACTTTTTTAGAAGTTTCAGTGCATTCTCAGAAGTATGTTGTTTCCTCCAGTTTCCACTTTGTTGTTTCATTTGGTTTCTATCTTTTGTCCCATGTATGGCAATTGACACTTGTTCTTATTCAAGACTGAGGCCTCAAAAGCTGATATGGATTGTGGTACCTCCCTA
>NW_007091632.1:0-344 GCF_000164805.1 Carlito syrichta
ATTGATTTGTATGTATTTGTCCCGGCGCTGGAGGCTGCCCCAGCCGCCCGCGCCGGTGCCGCCGCTGCCAGCGGAGTTGCCCCCCTGCTTCCCTAGGGCGGCTCGGCTCCGCCAAACATGTCGGCTCCTGCCGGGCCCCGGGGCCGCCCGGCTCCCACCCCGGCGGCCTCTCAGCCTCCTCCGCAGCCCGAGATGCCCGACCTCAGCCACCTCACGGAGGAGGAGAGGAAGATCATCCTGGCCGTCATGGACCGGCAGAAGAAAGAAGAGGAGAAGGAGCAGTCCGTGCTCAAGTAAGGGCCCGGCTCCATCTTCCCGCCTCCCTCCGCGCCCTCCGCCCCCTC
>NW_007091633.1:0-761 GCF_000164805.1 Carlito syrichta
TCACTCCATACCATTCCTCTCCATTAGATTTCAATCCATTCCTCTACCGTCCATTTCTCTACATTCCATTCCATTCCCCCCATTCCATTCCTCTCCCTAAGACAGAAACCAAGATGTTTTGGTGGTTTGTTTTAATAAAAAAGGGGGAAATGTTGGGAGCCAACATCTATAGCTACATGACTGAGGCTTGTAAAGGCCCATCTGGAAGATCGCTTCTGACATAGGATATTCGTTAAACCTATAATATTGGCGTGTGATTAGTGACCAGTGTGCATACATGGCAGTAAAACTTATAAGTAAATCTCAATACACCTGATGGAAAGTGCATAGCAGAATTATTTTTCTCTGTCTTTCTAAGTTTTACTTCTTTCTAGATATTTTTTAACTTCTATTTCCTGGTAGACTCGGTAGTCAGCTCTTGTTCCCGAAAGCTGTTTCCCCTAGGGCTAAAATTAGAAACTAAATAGTTTTGTCGCCCTGCCCCTAGCCAGGCAGAACGTTTTCTTTTGTTTCATTAATTACCAAAACTGTGTCTGCTTCAGCCCATGGCCAACAACATGGCAGCCATGCATTTCCTTGTTCAAGAGTGTGACAGCTACTATTTGATTTTTAGAGTAGACTTGTTAGGATAAAATATATACACATACACTCATAGTTGCGTAAATTTATGCTTGCTGTTTTGTTTCCTTTTGCTACATTACTCAAATATATAGTTACCATACGATTTATAAGAGATTAATGATGAGGTATTAGCTTATAGA
>NW_007091634.1:0-326 GCF_000164805.1 Carlito syrichta
CAACAAGCTAATCAACTAGATACATCAGCTAGCTAACCAGCTAGCTAACTAAGTCTGCTAACATATCAGCTAACTATCCAGTTAGCTAGTTAAGTCAGCTAGCTAGTAAGGTTACTAATCAACTAGCTAGTTAAGTCAGCTAGCTAGACAGACAGCTACTCAGCTAGATTGTTAAGTCAGTTAGCCAGTAGCCAGATTGCTAGCATTTAAGTCAGCAAGCTAGATTTAGTTAGTTTTTGCTAGCTAGTTATGTCAGCTAGATAGCCAGCTATCTAGTCAGGTAGCTAGTCAAGTCAACTAGCAAATCAGCTAGTTACTTAGCTAAC
>NW_007091635.1:0-774 GCF_000164805.1 Carlito syrichta
TGATTTGGGCTGAGGGTAAGGAAACTGACCACGCTCACCCCCACACCCCATGACATGATTACAGTGTATCATTTAAAAGGTAAAAAAAAAGAACTAAAATTAGAATGTGGTGATTGTTGCACAATTTCATGAATAGATGAGAAGCTGCAGTTTTAATACTTTACATGAAAGAATTTTATGGTATGGAAGTACTACTAGACTTTTTAAAGTACTTTAAAAATGTGAACAGCACAGGGCAAACCTCAATTGGGATGTATACTGCATCAAATGTGACTTTGGTTACATCCCTTCTTTTCAGATTATTTTTTACCATAAATGAACCGAAGAATGCAGGTATTTATTGTATTTAGCTAATTAACTGTAAGATCCACTTTAGTAAGGCATTGCATTGCTATGCCATGCCACTTTCAAAAGTCCCCATTATGAAATTTCACAATAAATGGTTCATTTTGGAGAAGCATGGGTGAATATTAACAGGTAATTGTGTGTTTTTTTAGTACTTCTACTGCATAGAAAGACATCTCTTCCATGGTTGTGACTGGAGAAAGGCTATTTCTGTTTAAAACATGATAGATTTTATCCAGTGACTTCTACCAATGTATTTTCAGAATTATGTTTCATTACTGTGAGATAATGTAGTTTGTTTGCTCTTTCTAATCTGCTGATGTAAATTTTCACTGAGTTTTATCACTGATGAGCAGCTGTCTCTATGGTTTTAAAACTGCTAAATTATGAGTCAGCACAGCTCTGTGTCCTTGTTGCAAATTCAGTTTT